>NC_133449.1:201120702-201423333 GCF_048565385.1 Saimiri boliviensis
ATACTAGTACTGCTTGATATTAGTTTATTTCAAAAACTTTTCTGATCGGCAAGCTTATACTAAATAATCTTTTGATCCATAATTTCCTCCTGTGTAAAAAGTGGAAATCATAATAATACTTAAATATTATATAGGGTGAAACAAATCAGATTACTTATGATTACAAAATCTAATCAGATGGGTTTGAAAGTTCTTTATAAAGCTCCTTTCTCAAATTTGAAAACATTTTTAAAAACCAGGAACAATATTAACTGTGTGATATGCAGTTCTTTTTCATTGTTCCTTAATATGGTTGGCTGTTATTAGTGAGAAAAGTGACACACATAGTGGTTACTAGCCATGAGAAAAGGAAAGTCAGATAAGTATATTAAAGACAAGACAATAAAACTACATAGAAGAGGAAGGAGGGTAAGGAATAAAAATGGGGTCATGGGCTATCAGGAAAAGGGCTGGAAACCAGGAGTATTGCCCAGATGGATGGCTTAGAGTAAATGATCTACTTTTGTTAGGTTTATGACAGAGAGTTTGCAAAGACTCTGCAATGCAAATGGACCATAACAAATTGATATAATGCCTTAAAATGAATGGTAACTGGGAAGAATAAATTTAAAAAGCTAAATTCCATAGTCTTCATTTTGAAAAGGAATTCCCATTAATGAGATATGCATATTATTTTAAAAGATTATTTGGAATGTAGAAATTATTGATATTTATTAATAATTATTTAAAGTTAAGGTATTTTTTAAAGGCTTCTTAGTTAATTGGCCAGACTAGACTTGATTTAGCAGTTCATTGATACAATAAGGGAAAATCAAGATTGGTATAAAAATCTAAAACATTCATTTTGAGTAACTTGGTCAATACTTACTAAATGTATAACTAGTTTTTACAACAGTTGTCTATTCTAAAGCAGTTTATCAACTTCTTCTCATTGTGTGGATGATGTGAAAGAGCCAGAGTCAGTAAACGGACCCAATCAGAGTCATATTCCTCTTTCAGTTGCTCATGTGCTCTAAATAGGATTTCCCTTGAAACTGCTCTTGATGATTCCTCACTCTCTGAAAGAGTGATTCACAAACATTTTTGCCCCACAATGCCTCATCATTTTCCATTTTAGCTCTATTGTTCAAATTTGGCTCTATGCAGTTTCATTATTACTTTAAATAATATAGCTGATATTAAAGACAGCATATAATAGGCAGACGAGGTAGCTGACATTTATGACTGTATATAAAAGGCAGACAAGTGTAAGAGATGTGAAGAATATTGGCCTGTCCAATTCAGAGGCTC
The DNA here is from genome assembly GCF_048565385.1 of Saimiri boliviensis. Lineage (NCBI taxonomy): Eukaryota > Metazoa > Chordata > Mammalia > Primates > Cebidae > Saimiri > Saimiri boliviensis. Next base: position 201,121,993 of record NC_133449.1, read on the forward strand.
TCTGTGATAAATAACTTAGCTCAGTGTACTGGCTCTGGCCATAGAGCCTCAGGCTTATCATCATCCATTGCGATGGCATAATAGCCACCTCACAGGGCTGTAGTGTAGATTCAAAAGTGATTAGCAGTGTCTGAAATATAGAAAGCTAGAAACTCAAGATATCTTTGCTGTTACTGTTGCTACTATATGTTATTATTGCTATTATAGGGAACTTAACGCAGACTTCCAGTTTGAAAACAACCTTACAGGCCAGGCGCAGTGGCTCACATCTGTAATCCCAACACTTTGGGAAGCCAAGGCAGGTGGATCACATGAGCCCAGGAATTCGAGACCAGCTTGAGCAAAATAGTGAAATCCCATCTCTATAAAAAATACAAAACGTAGGCAGGTGTGGTGGCATGCACCTGTAGTCACAGCTACTTAAGAGGCTGAGCGGGGAGGAATGGAGGATCGCTTGGGCCAGGGAGGCGGAGGTTGTAGTAAGCCATGATTACACCATTGTACTCCAAGCCTGGGCGATAGAGCAAGATCCTGTCTCAAAAAAACAAAAAAAACGAATACAGCAGAATGCTATAAAAAGTACATGAATTCACTAATTATCAAGTGGGCAGTCATCACCACTAAAAGAAAATAATAATGGGGTAAAATGTACTTTAATGAAAGTATACTGAGAAAGTTTTCTTTTAGTCTAATATTAGTAATGCCGCTACATAATAGTTCCTGTCACTGTTTTGTTACATGATAGAAGATAACTTTGAAAGTCTTGTTTCTAACATTTTACTGATTTCTTGTTTCGAGCTCTGCTCTCTGCCCTTTCCTTGTCTATATTTCTCCTTATATATAATTTGGCTTTTGTGATAATATACATTCTTAGAAAGAATAGCCACAAAAAAGCTACACCTAATTAATGTAAAAATGTGGGCGGGTGTTATAAAGCTCCAATTGGAAAAACATATAATGATATAACATTAAAATATTTTAAATGTTAAAGAGTATGTGTTCCTTTGAAATTGCTTCTAATTATTTTTTCATTTTTCTTTTCTGAAGACACATTATAAAAATAATTAGTGTTTATATACTTTATTATGATTATGGATATACATACCACTCCTATGTGGAGAATCCCAGATAATTATTTTTTAGAAGGGAAACAACATTTCAAATTGAAAAAAATATATATTCCTTATGACAAAATATATTTATAGCAATCTCTATGATTAGCTTCTAACCATGATTAATTTAGGTATGTTTTAAAGTGGTAGGCAGGTACATATTAAAAATGCTAAGCAAAAGTCATTCCAAAGGTATTTTTAGCCAAGAAACAATCTAGAAAATAATGTTCAAAAGTTACATGCGTTCATATATTCAGCATTGATTTAAAGATCAGTTTTAGAACTAGATGTAATTAACATACCATGCTTAGATAAAAATAGAAAAGTGGCAAGCAATGGTATTAATGGAATAACTAAATTTTTTTACATTATTTTTTTCTAAGTTTTAACTAGTCAGAATCTTTGGAATTATTCCTTAAGAAAGAACAAGAAAAGAGAGATGAGAGTAAACAAGAGATGAGAGAAAGACTGAAGGATTTGGAAGGGGCAGTGTACAGAGGAGACACAGGAAAAGTTAGAAAGCTAATGTCATATATATACACACAGAATTTCGATACTTAAAAACTGATTTTATTAAATTAGCAATACCTAGTTTAGATATATATAACTTCAGTTTGATGTATTCCATATTGATATATAGAATACTATTAACAAGTTACCAAATCATTAGTATTGTTTGTTTATATTTCCAAAGAACCATTTGTTTTTTAGTCAAGTTGTATGTTAACATCAGTGAATATCTAACACAGCAAGCTAACATTTCCTCACGTTTTCACACCACTTACTGCACAACATATTGTATCTGAAAAATGATTCATGCCAAAGAATATGACCCAAACTCTGCTTTCGCAAAAGTGAGCAAAGCCTTGGTTCCACAAGATACCTATGCAACTCTTTCATTTCTATTAAGATTCTAAATGGTACTTTGATGCTTTTATGAAATCAGGTTTCCTGACCACCCTCTTTACTTTGAGATGTGCTGCAAAAAATAGCTGTAAAACTCATTACTGAGTTTACTGTACTGCAGAGAAGAACTCCAAGTATATGGAATTCCAGGCTTTAGGGTCAAGTATATCTATGGGTCCAAGGAAAATTAAAATTAAATTTTGTAGTCACTAAAAATGTGGTAGAGTTTATTGAGTTTCCATCTTTGATTCACTTCTAAATATGTTAGAAATTAATTTGAGAGCCAACTCTAGCAATCCTGCATGATATTATAACGTATCTTTGGATACAGCAACTCTATTCAGGTTTTACTATAAGGTTGTGATTCAGAGAACTGGCACTGGATCTGGCTTGATGTAAATTCTGACAAGTGGCAACTGAAAGGTGTGGACTCTTGGACAACTAAGCAGACTCACTTTGCTTCAGTTTCCTTATCTGTAAACTGAGGATAACAATATTTTAAAGAACCACGGTGATGTCAAAGAAGTTCCATGTTAAGTGCTTAAAACAGTGTTTTGCACACAACATACTCTCTAGATATTATTTGGCCCTGCTAGCTTTTTATTTTTCCTTCACTACAATTTCTTATTTTCTTTGCATTTTAGCCAACCTCAAGTTTCAAATACAGTTTTGAGTAAGACAGATGTGTGTATAAAATTTAAAATGAAAAGTGTAAACTTTTTAAGTAATGATCCTTTTACTCAATATTAAAGCTTTATCCAAGTAAACACAAATTAACAATTTTTTATTAAGAGTTTAACAACTTGTTACTTTTCCTTCCTAAGTATAGCATAATATAGTTAACCCTTGAACAACTTGGGTTTGAACTGTGCAGGTTCACTTATCCATGGATTTTTTTCAAAGGTCGACTTTTCATATAAGTGGGTTCTGCAGGGCCCACTGCAGGACCTGAGTATGTATGAATTTTGGTATATGTGGAAGGAAAAGGGGATTGATTTACAAAGGGACAAGTATAATCGTTATTTGGATATGAAAGTATTACATTCATAAAGGCTAGGTGCTAAAGTTCACAAATTCCTTAAATTCACAAGCTCTTTACTATACATTGTTTTCCCCATTAAATATTTACATAATGGTAAGATATAAACAACACAAAACAAAGATATGCTAAGGTATAGGTACTGGCCCCTTAGCTAGGATCAATTACTGCATAAATGATTCACAGCCTCACACTAGCCTCAGAGCTCATATTATCTTTAAATAAATTATGAAAGACTACATGGCATGAGCCATGAGGATGGAGATGGTCATCAATGCTCTGACCAAATTCAAGGTGTCTGAGTCTTGGTGAAAGCTGAGCTTGGACGGCTTAGCTCCTAAAGTATCTCAAATAATCAGATGTATCACGGATTTAGCAGAACATAAACTACTGTTTTGTAACTATCTTTCAATATAACATAACCCAATAAAATACATAGGTCTATTAATTAAAACAACAGCGTATACTAGGTTGAATATTCTGTCCCCAAAATTCACGTCTACCTGGGACTTTAGAATATTATTTGGGAATAAGATTTTTGCATATGTAATTACCTATTATGTGATCACACTAGATTAGGGTAGGCCCTTAAACCAATGACTAATGTCTTTATAAAACAAATAAAAGAGATTTGAATACAGAGACAAAAAGACACATAGAGTGAAGAAGGCTGTGTGACTATAAAGACAGAAATTGAATGGTATACTTGAAAATTAAGAAACATCAAGGATTGCTGGGAATTGCCAGAGCTAGGAAGAGGCAGGAATAAATTATTCCCCAGAGTTTTAAAGGCAGCATGGCCCTGATTTTGAACTTTGATTCTGAACTTTCTAGTATGACCTTGATTTTGAACTTTCTAGCCTCCAGAATTTTGAGACAATAAATTTCTGTTGTTTTAAACCACACAGTTTGTGATATTTTGATACTTCAGTACTAGCAAACGAATACAGAGTATACCACACTTATCATCTAGCAGATTGCATTTTCACGTTGTATTTCCACATCCTGATAGCTGGATGTGGAAAGAGAAACATAGCTTTAACTCACTATCACTAAAAAAACTGCATTAAAGGGAAACACGACATCCCTGGCCTACTGCTTTTTCTGGGATCACTTGATAAAGGCATATTATTTCATTTTTTTTTTGTTGTAACAATAACAAAAAAATATCACAAAATCTGAGTGTTCAAAGTCCTGGGAACAAATCCAGAGGGAATAATTACTCTGAAAACCATTAGGTTGGTACAGAAGAAATTGCAGTTGTTGCCATTAGAAGTTTTTATCATTACTTTTAACGGCAACAAGCACGATTACTTCTGTACCAACCTAATACGTTAGATAGACTATCTTTTGAAATACATGCCAACTCACACAATTTAGTTTTCATTCACTAGCACAAAACAGAAAGAGGTTTTTTTCAGTGTTATGTTTCTAATTGCACTCAGGTAGCAAAGTAGAAATCAAGCCTGCTTGAAAGCAGAAATGTCATAAGGGTAAACAATTTTCTTAAAAGATCTAATTAGTTACATTTAAATTATTTATATCAAACAGTACAATGTATACACAATCAAGGTCTTATTTATATGAGAAAAATGTGAACCTAAAATATCTGATTTATATCTCTGTATGAAGAATTAGGTTCATAATATAACTAACACTCAAAACTAGACAGCCACTGAGAACATAGTCAAAAAATGCCATATCACTAGCAAATATTCAGAAAGAAAAATTCCCTCATGAGGGTAGAACTATATAAACATAGCTATGTAAAACTTTTCAGAGTTAATGGCTTTTTTCCAGATTTCCTACTCATTAGATAATTTTTTGCTTAATAAAAATGATAGTTGAAATTTCTGGACATATGATGTTCAGATTGTCAATTATGTATGTTTCCTAAAATTATTTTTCATTACCAATGAAAAATAAAAATGCCCTGTGTTCTCTTCTAATATACTATGTTTTTGAATTAGAATAAGGAAAAAAACCCAAATTTTGTTAGCTTTTTAAAGATAAGACTGTATACTGTTATAGACTGATTTGTGGGAACATTATATCTTAAAAGGAATTGTCTGATTCTAGGATCTCTGTATATTTTCAACTACTACACAACAGGAAAAGTATATGAAAAAGATACATGGAAATAAAATTACCAGGCATGTATTTGTCACTATAAAATGATTTACTCAAGTGATGTAGGTTTCTATCACCAGTGATGTCATATGGATATGATGTACCCCCTGATATGATGTAATAAGAGGGGAATTTTGCCTGTGTGGTATTTTTCAAAAACCTGTAAGTTCGGTCTACTTATGGGGAGAAAAAAAAATCAGACAAACCCTGACTGGCAAAACATTTTAATGGACATCTAGCTAATATTCTTCAAGACTGTCAAGATGATGAAAAACAAGGACAGACTGAGAAACTCTTATAGACTAGAGGAGACTGAAGAGATACGACAACTGAATAAATACAACATAATGCCTTCTATTGTAATGTGGAACAGAAAGAGGGCATTACAGAAAAACCAGTGAATTTTAGTTGAAGTGTAATGTTTGGCTTAAGAAATGTTTTTACTGATATTCTCAACAACAGAATATAGACATACACAAATTTGGAACATTCACACTTATGGAAAATACAATATGGAATTCATGGTATATATTACCCACAGTAAAGCTGCCATAGAATAGGTACTTGATATGTACCTGTTGGTCAAAAGATGGATGAATGATAATATGCATTTTTAAAAACTATTTTCAGTGAAAGATACATGAAATAATCATGTTTGTATTACAAAATAACTGCATTAATTATAACCAAATTTTCTCTATTCCATTACAAATAGTCCTGAAATGTTTTTGAATTATGTTATTTACATTTCTAAATTTGTCCTTTTTTCTAAATAACAAAGAAAAGCCTTATCTATACTGTGACTTATTTTTAACAGACTTGTTTTCTTCTCTACTTTCTTTTCCCAAGTACTGAGTCTAAATCATATTGCCTAGAGCCAAGAGCCAAATTCTTTCTCTACAATTTAACGACAGGTCCACCTTGTAATTCATTTGACCTCCCAATGCATATTTTTCCATCAGTAAAATGGCATACAATAAGTGTTATATTATTATGGAACTACTGTTATTATGTTGCTCATCACAGGGAACACCTAAATTTCACAGGTTTTTCTGTTATTAGTATTTCCAAAGTTAAATATCTTCTACGGAAAAGGGGTAGGCATACTCATCACCAAATGGTGATGTTTAAAATACTCTTTCAAAATATACTATTCCCTCAAATCAGTCTGTAAGGGTATCATTTTACAACATATTATACTGAACTGGATAGACCTTACAACTAAAAGCATGTGGCATGTCTTACGTTCTTTCATTTATATGACCAAATAAAATGTTTTTATCTCCTTTTATCTTAATGTTTTCAATAATCTTTTCCCAGCTTTATTTAAAAGCTATTTCTGGACCTTGCTGAGACAATGTTTAGGGAGATGAAAAAAATAAACATGTATTATTAAAAAGGTTATCAGGTAATAATTGCTCCCCCTAAACAAGCACATAAATGGACTGCCACTGAGTTTGATTTACATTCAACAGGGAGAATAGGCAAATCCCAACATTTAAGATCAGCTACTGTAAAAAGTTATAAAAGCACAATCTTATAATTGTTCAATAGTCTAAGTTTATGCGTGGCTGTAGATTATATAAAACAACTTTACCATCCATTAACACTAAAAATTACCAATGTTTAACAAATGAAGTAAAACAGACCAAATATTTTAGTCATCGTCTATTATATCTACAGTTTTTATTTTCTTAGCCACTTAGAGTTCTAACAGAAAAAAAAAAGTTCCTATGGCTCATTTTCCTAGAGTAAATAACACAGGTACCTCAATGCTGTATTGGAAATAGAAGGGCATTTTGAACAGTCTTTGACATCAACACCTTTTCTTCTTTTGGCAAGAACCCTGTCATTTTCTCTGGAATACGACCAGAACCTATCCTAATTTGGACTCAAAAGCTACTCTTCATACCACAATCACTTCCCACCACAACTATTAAAATTAAACTCTTGAAATCTATCTTCAGTATACTCAGGGGGTGGAGACATGCAGCCAACTTATTTTATCATTTAACCCTGTCTTACATACTCTGGGTTCCTATGTGTCTCAGCACATTTCAGAAATAGTTCTTCTATTCATTCCTATTCATTTCTGAAAGTTTTAAAACTCTTTAAAGATCCCTTGTCCTCTAAGCCACCTATTAACTATTCACTTGTCATCTAACTTTGTCTGTCTCTTACTATCTTTGACACGGTGATTTTGCTTAGCCAAACAGCCTTCCAAACTCTTTCCTATTACAAATAACTATTTTTTATATTTCACCTCAGAAACATATTCCTTTTTATACTTATGGCTGACTTTAATAAAACGTTTGGTCTATTGAAAGCTGCTTTTGTAATTGTATTGTGTTTGTATGATTTTTTCCCTAGAATCTAAAGATTTAATATTTGCAAATATCAAGACAAGGTTTATTGATCTACATATTAATAGCATTCTTTCTCTGAAATTAAAATTTGTTTGGTAATAGTCTAGGAGGAAGAGAAAGAAATAAAGGTGCCAGACTCATTTTTTAATTAGTTAGTTAACATCTGGACTAAAAAGTCTGAGCCAAAATGGATGATTAGTACTGCTGTGAAAATACTGAGTTTTCAAAAGGTTGGATAGCATTTATTCTTAAATATTTGGTCACTACAAGAATAGCTCATTGAACAGAAAATCCAATCTATACATAACGTTACTTCACAGGTCAGATTAATTTACCAGCAGGTAATATTTACTAAGAACCTAGAATGAGTTAAGAACTGAGCCACATTCTTTACATATTTAAGTTAACCCTTTGAGCATTATATTCTTTCTCCATGTGTGGTGTTTTTTTTTTTTTTTTTTAATACAAAGTTTTGCTCTTGTTGCCCAGCTGAAGTGCAATGGCATGGCATGATCTTGGCTCACTGCAACCTCCGCCTCCCTGGTTCAAGTGATTCTTCTGCCTCAGCCTCCCAAGTAGCTGGGATTAAAGCCATGTGCCACTATGCCCGGCCACTTTTGTATTTTTAGCAGAGATGTGGCTTCTCCATGTTGGTCAGGTTGGTCTCGAACTCCCAACCTCAGGTGATCCGCCCACCTCGGCCTCCCAAAGTGCTGAGTTATCAGGTGTAAGCCACTGTGCCTGCCTCTTTCCTCATTTTATAAGTAAAAATGTTGAGGCTTAGAGAGCAAGTAGCATGCTTAATGTCACAAACATGGTAGTAGAGCAAGAATTTAAAACTACATATGGTTCCAAAGCCACAGTGGTCATGTTTAGAATGGCAAAAGTCACTTCCAAGTATAACAGCATTTAAATAAGAAATTACAGTGCGTTTTACATTCCACTGAGCATTTCTTTTTCTTTTCTTTTCTTTTCTTTTCTTTTTTTTTTTTGAGACGGAGTTTCCCTCTTGTTACCCAGGCTGGAGTGCAATGGCGCGATCTCGGCTCACCGCAACCTCCGCCTCCTGGGTTCAGGTAATTCTCCTGCCTCAGCCTCCTGAGTAGCTGGGATTACAGGCACGCACCACCATGCCCAGCTAATTTTTTGTATTTTTAGTAGAGACGGGGTTTCACTATGTTGACCAGGATAGTCTCAATCTCTTTATCTCGTGATCCACACGCCTCAGCCTCCCAAAGTGCTGGGATTACAGGCTTGAGCCACCGCATCCGGCCGAGCATTTCTTTTTATAACTGTTAAAAGTGGGTACTAACAGAGCATCACAAATGACGACTGAGTGGACTTTAAATACTTTAAGAGCAGGCATGTTTCACACTGGAATTTCTCAGTTCTCTAAAGAAATTCTGACTCCATAATCAAGTACTCTGGAATACAATAAATTTGGTCAGAAGTGAAATTATATAGAAGTATCAGAAAAAATACTTTTTGATCTTCTTATTCATAAAGAGTAAAATTTCCTCTATGATCATGACTAGATATGGGGTTTGCTTGACCATTTGTAAACTCATCAACTATACATACATGCTTTTTTATTTTTTTTGAGACGGAGTCTCACTCTGTCACCCAGGCTGGTGTGCAGTGGCATGATCTCATCTCACTGCAACCTCTGCCTCCCAAGTTCAAGCAATTCTCCTGCTTCAGCCTCCTCAGTAGCTGGGATTACAGGCACATGCCACCACACTCAGCTAATTTTTGTATTTTTATTAGAGGCGGGGTTTCACCATGTTGGTCAGGCTGGTCTCGAACTTCTGACCTTGTAATCCACCCACCTGCGCACCCCAAAGTGCTGGGATTACAGGCATGGGTCACCTCACCCTGCCAAATACCTGCTTTTATATAAAATACTATAAAGCCTCTGGAAGCACAGCTCCATTGGGTGCCACTATCTTTTCTAGAAATCTCGAGTTCAAATCAAATACATGTTGCCTGAATTTGGGAATGTTCATGAATTTTTCCTATACTGTAACTATTTAGATATTCAAGAGAGTATAATTTAACCCAAAATACATATCTACAAGAAAGAAAATATAGATGTACAAAATTTTGACTGAATCACTATGTATTACTATATAGTAACAAATGATTAGAAAATATAATGATCAAGGAGGTATAAAGAGATACTACCCAATTGTTAAAAGAATTAAATCTACGTATACTGATGTAAATAACTCCAAGATATTTTATCAAATAAAAAAATACAGAGGGCAGAACAATGTATAAAATAAGCTATCATTTGTGTGATGAAAAGATGTATATGTATATGTTTCCATTTGCATATAAAAGCCCTGGAAAGATAAAAACAAAATTAAACAAACAAAAATAACAACAATAAAATCCTACAAAAAGCAAGAGGAGCTGTCTCCAAGAAGAGAAGCTAAGGAGAAAAGGGGTTAAGGACAGAAAGATGGTTTTTGTGTCCCTTATGCAATCTCTGAAAATTAAAAAACAAAACAAAACAAAACAAAAAACACCACACCCCAGAAAATCCAATCACTCCACTCCCTAACACACAATTGACTGCACAGCAAATAAAATTCAAGTGCTTACCCTGACCTGTAAGGTCCTACCTTTCCAATCTCATGGCAATCTCTCCAAGGATCACTGAGCCACAGTCACTCTATCCTTCTGCTCCCCAAACACAAAAGCCTTGTCCCACCTCAGGCTTTTGCATTTGCTATTACCTGAACATTTCCCTAGCTCTTTGTAAAGGGTATTTTTATCTTTCAGATCTTAACACAAATGTCACTTCCAGATGATGCTCCCTATGGCCCCTAAGACAAATTAGGTTCTACCTGCTACCATCTCTCTGATCACTTTTTTAAATAGCAAAATTTGAAATAAATTTGTGATTATTATTAAACATATATTTCTCCCACTACACTGTGACTTCTTTGAGAAAAGAAATCACTGATATATTTTTTTACCAGTGTATTTTGTATGGAACAAAGCTGGTGCTCAGTAGGTATTTAACAAAAAGTATAATTAATCCAAATCTTATAATAACAGGTTTATAAAGAACAGAAAGTCTTAAAGAAAATCAGACGTATTTCTAAGTTTCAGTCACTTAAATACAGGATAATTCATTTGTTTCCAATAAAAAATAAATTAATCATTGCACCTCCTGGGTGTATTTTTATCAGAACTAATTTCAACTCTTTTTGAAATAATGAAGCTCCATCAAATTATAGCCTCATTAGTTTAGAAATTCCACTTTAAAAGATTTTAGAAGTATAAAGTTGAGTCTTAAAAGCAAATAATTTCAATGATGTAACATTAATAAATTTTGTGCTATCTAATTACCTATATACAAAATCTTTTTAAAAAAGCAGTTTTAAAGATTTAAAAAATTATAAAACAATATATATTTGAGTCTTTTATCCTATTCAACAAATGGCATGAAATCATGATAGGTGTTATATTACAAGAAGGGTTTATTTCTTAATTTATAGCAGCCAAGATAGAGAATACAGAGATTCAACCACTTGCTGGTAGCAAATATCATCTTACGAGATAAATTCATTTGGAAGTTTTTATCAATGATCTGGTAAAGACTCCTCATACTACAACAGACAAACACAGAAGAAAAAGGTCTTAAAGAAACAGATTCTAATCTGAAAATATTTAATATATGTAATCTCTTACAATAAAAAGTTAAAGACACTATAGAAAGTCACTTCTTTAATCACTTTCACTTTGTTGTATAAAATCTTTAATTTTGAATGTGGGTATGATCAAATTTGATAATGTTTTCTCAAATTTGACCCCCCAAAATTTAGGCAAATTTACTCTTTCAATCAAAGGTTACATTTTCTAGGTACATTTATTAGACTCTCAATCTCAGGCACAGCTTTGTCAGGTATTGAATCATATTCCTTCTGGAAATGAAATGCACACCTACAAATAGGTAGCATCGACAATCTGTCTAGTTTTACAGAAAACGACAAATGAAAGCAAATAAAGAATTAAAAACTTCCACATTTACTAAACCTTGTTATGGCAGTTCCTAATATTATTTTCACATTTCACTAACAAAATGCTATACAATGCTTACTATAATGCGAAATCCTTCAAAATGAATTTGTGAACCCCTGGGCTCAAGTACTCCACTCTTCTTGGGCTCCCAAAGTGCTAAGATTACAGGATGAGCCACCAAACCCAGCTGATTTGCCTTCTTTAATATTAATGCATAAGGTTCACTGCTTCCACAAACTTGAGAAGAGTCCCAATATTTTGCATCCTCACCATTTGTGAATACAGAGGCTAACTTATAATTAGAAAGAGATGAAATCAATAAATAACAGACTAGCATTACCATATCTTTGGCTAGTGCTGACAAGATCATGGCTTTTATTTGGTTTCTACATAATAGAATCTAAATACATATGGTATATCAGTGCAAGTAGGAAAAAAATCAAACACAATATTAACTTTTAACTTTCAGCATGAATTCAACAAATTTTTTTTAAAACTTTGATTCAAATGATTTTTCAGCTGTCTTTTAATCTTGGATAAAAGGGGCTCTGTATGGGCTGTGAACCATTTTAATGAAATTATGGTTTTCCTTACAATTCTGATAAAATGAAACTTCATACTGATAAGCCCTGTTAGATTCATACATATTGGATAGGTTATTGGTAAAAACCTATTTGTAAAAACAAGCCATTTTATGTAAGATTTGGTTTTTATTTCAGTTGAATTCACCACAGTTATACTAGTCCAGCTCATACCTCTAACATTTGCACCAAATATAAGTAGACTGCCAATAATAAAGTAAATTTTCTTATTATTTAAAATATTATATTAAACTTTGATCATGTTTTGGAATTTCAAGACTTTTCCATATATAGTCACAAAAACATAAAAATGATCACCTACAAAGCCAACAGTGAAACTCACAGTACCTTTAAAGAAATGTTCATTCATTTGGAAGGATACATATATATTCATAACTCCTACACTCTTTTCAACTGTTAAGGAACTTCAAATACCATAAAGTCATTTAAAAAACAGAATCTAACAGCAGGAGTGGTTCAGAACATGCTTTGTCCTGTTCATCATGCCACCTGCCTCTTTGCTGGAGGTACTTACTTAAAGATATAAATGCCAACAGAAGCTCAGAACATAAAAAGCATATGAGTAATACTACTTGAGCATACATAATGTGTCTGTGGCTCAAACGTACCATGAAAACTTAATGTTTATTACAACATATCAACATTTCCTCATTGATAGAAAAAAATACCTTGGCACTCCTAAAAACACTGATCGAAGTGGTGACACAGTAACAGTTTATATATATATATATATATATATATATATATATATATATATATATATACACACACACACACACACACACACACACTTTTTACAGGAGCAATCCTATTAACTGAACTAGTTATATTTTTATTCCATTCCTCCATTCTTCTTCTGGGTTAATGTCTTTATCATTTAGCTCTACCTCTGGGAAAGAATTTACACTACTAGAAGAATTTACACTACTAGAATTTACACTACTAGAAGAGATGCCTACTGAAAAAAGAGTAGCCTACTAAGAAGGTCTACGTAAAAATCAACAGGAAAAAAGGTCAATACCACATGTGTGGAATACCAATAAGTTACCAACTTATGTCACATGTAAATTAAATAAAGTGACTCTAATTTACAAAGGATATTAGTGATTTTAGTATATGGAGAAATGACCAGTTTAAACTATTCCATCTGTATCTGCTTTGAAATATTAAATAGCAAATAAAACACTAAAGTAATCCAAGGTGTCACTGGGGTCAGAAAGAAATACCAATTTGAAGAAGCCATCTTTCTAAATGCTGTTTTGAAAATACTTTACATTATATCAAATGTATTATGTATGATGTAAAATGACAACCAAGAGCATAATATTTTGACTTTCAATAATTTAATACTCTTAAATTACAAAATAAAAATGAGAATGCCTAGGTTTAGATGTTACAACATCAGTTAACATGAAAGAAAAAAATTACTCATTCTCCCAAACTGAAATATACTGTGCACTAATTTATAATCGCATGCATTTAGGTTCAGATCAAAGTTGTTTTAAAGAAATATTCTACCATCATCTTCAAACAACACAAAATAATCAACTCCACAGAATTAGGTTTTCCTTAGTAATTTGTTTGCAACATAAAAAAATTCAGCCTGTGACTTGCTATATCTTAAAATTTTTAATGAAATATTAATTTGAGAATTACTATATTGTTCTTTCAATCAACCACAAAACTGATTACTGTGAATGAATATTGTTATATAATTGGTAATGGGTTTAACTATGTTAGGAAAGGCACCAGTTCAGACTTTGAGGGCTCTCGTTCAGTGATTATGAGGCAGGAGTCACAGTCTTTAATCCTTTGTTGGCACAATTTATCCTTTCCACATTTATCAGGAGTAAAAGAAACAAATGCCAGGCGAGTATCCATACTCTAAATGCTGGGATTTGTTACCAAAACAGCTGAAAGGGTCATTGCCAGTTAACTATCATAGTAACCTTCTGTAACTGTGAAGCCACATAACTGAAATTGACTGTTAAAATCACGTAAAAATACAAAATTTCACAATAAATGGGAAGACTAAAATGTTTATTTTTAAAAGAATTTAACTTTTTGTCAGACTAGTGAAATGTACTATAGAAATTAAAAATGAAAATGAAAAATTAAAAGAAAAGGAATTTTGACAGTTGAAAGATTTATATAAAAATCTTAAAGATATTTATAAGAATAATACAAATAACCATGTCTAGATTTCTATGCCTAAAATTTCTAAGCCTAAAATAAACTGAATGAACTCAATTACATTTTTTAAAACCCTAAATAAGATATCATGTTACAGAGGTGAGATATATATTGACGACGTCTTAAGCCTGGTGAAAACTCTTCAAAAATTCTAGAAGTTCCAAAGCCATAAGTCATTTTAAAAGTAAGATGGGTTTGAGGATTGCCAAGGGCCATGCATCTATGTGAGCTGGGCCATGTACCAGATAATATAACATTTAATTAGTTCCAGGAAGTTCTGAACTCAAAAAGAACATTCAGGTCAAAAAGAAGGGGTCAGTTACTAATCTCTAGTGAAAGAAAAAGTTGAAACTGACATTTTTTTAAGGCTTTCTAAAATTAATCAGCTTTACACAGAGTCTGTACAGGTATTATTGTACCTGGAGGTTAAGGTGCTCAGTCTCCTATCCATCATGGTATCTTTTACTGCAGTCTTAATTTAACCACATATATAAAAACAAATGACAGCTGCCCAGACTATATTATTTTATATATATAATTTTATTTCTTTTGAGACAGTCTCACTCTGTCACCCAGGCTGAAGTGCTGTGGCACAATCCTGGTTCACTGTAATCTCTGCCTCTTGGGTTCAAGCAATTTTCCTGACTCAGCCTCCCAAGTAGCTGAGATTACAGATGTGGACCACCACGCCCAGCTAGTTTTTTGCATTTTTAGTAGAGATGGGGTTTTTGTTATGTTGAGCAGGCTGGTCTCAAAATGCTTACTTCAAGTGGTCCACCCCACTTTGGCTTCCCAAAGTGCTGAAATTACAGGCCGCTATGCCCAGCCATGACTAGAAATATTCTTCTAAAGAAAGTCCTTTCTTAATTTGAATTTCTAAGTAATAAACAACTTGTCTATAAAATAAGGGGTCATCTTTTAGCATATTAGAATTTTCTCTTTTTCTCATATTATCTATTGCCATTTAGAGCTAACTTTTGTTTGATTTTACCTATCCAGCAATTCATAAGCAAGCAAAGTATTCATAATTTTTTTTTTTTTTTAGGCAGTCAAACACATTTCAGACTGTTCGGGTAAGTTTAAACTGCTAGAGCATGCTCTGCGCGATGCCAAGATGGTGGAGACTTGCATTATGAAAGAAAAGCAAGATTATAAGCAGAAATTGAAGGCACTTAAGATTGAAGTTAATAAACTAAAAGGTAAGGAAGAGACCTACATTTCAGATACTAATGTATTATCTTGGAAATATATTTCTTTTTTTTTTTTGAGACTGAGTCTTGCTCTGTAGCCCAGGCTGGAGTGCAGTGGCACAATCTTGGCTCACTGCAACCTCCGTCTCCCAGGTATAAGCGATTCCCCTGCCTCAGCCTCCTGAGTAGCTGGAACCACAGGCATGCACCACCACACCTGGCTAATTTTTTGTATTTTCATAGACATGAGGTTTCTTATTTCTTTTTTTTTTTTAATAAGAAAAAGAATAAAGAAGAGGAAGAAAGAGAAAGAGGAAGAGGGAGAGAGGATGGGGGTATTGCTTTATTGCCCGGGCTAGAATGCAATCTAAATATGGGTATGCCTATAATTGTCCTTAATAATGGAGATATAAAAGAAAATGAGGGAAGAGAATAACAAACAAGGAGCCAACCAACATTTCGTTTAAACTTCTAAGTTGATAAGATGTGGTACTGATAAGAGTGTATATTTTGTATATTTAAAGTGGAGAGTTCTATAAATGTTAATTACATTTACTTGTTCCAGATCTGAGTTCAAGTCCTGAGTATCCTTGTTAATTTTCTGTCTCATTGATCTAATATTAATGTTGAAGTCTCCCACTATTATTATGTGGGAGTCTAACTCTCTTTATAAGTCTTGTATATCTGTGTATTCCTGTATTGGGTGCGTAAATATTTAGGATCTTTAGCTCTTCTTGTTGTTGCATTGATCCTTTTATCATATAATGTCCTTCTTTGCTTCTTTTGATCTTTGTTGCTTAATTGTAACTTCTGCTTTTTATTTATTTATTTTAGCTCTCTGTTTGGTTGGTAAATCTTTCTCCATCCCTTGTTTGGAGTCTTTGTGTATCCTTGAATGTGAGATGGGTCTGGATGCAGCTTACTGATGGGTTTTAGTTTTTTATTCAAATTGCCTGTCTTTGGATTGGGGGATTTAGTCAATTTAAATTTAGAATTAATAATAATATATGTGAGTTTAATACTGCCATTAGCTGGCTATTTTGTCCATTAGTTGATGTAAATTCTTCATTATATTGATGCTCTTTTTGATAATTTTTTTAGAAAGGCTGATACCGTTTGTTCCTTTCTATGTGTAGTGGTTCTTTCAGAAGCTCTTGTAAAGCAGGCCTGGTGGTGATGAAATCTCTGAGTGCTTGCTTATTCACAAAAAACTTTATTTTTCCTTCACTTGTGAAGCTTAGTTTGGCTGGATGTGAAATTCTGGGTTGAAAGTTCTTTTCTTTAAGGATGTTGAATATTGGCCCCCACTCTCTTCTGGCTTGTAGGGTTTCTGCTGAGAGATCTGCTGTAAGTCTGATAGGCTTCCCTTTGTGGGTAACCTGACCTTTCTCTATGGCTGCCCTTAGTATTTTCTCCTTCATTTCAACCCTGGTGAATCTGACGATTATGTGCCTTGGAGTTGCTCTTCTTGAGGAATATCTCTGTGGTGTTCTCTGTATTACCTGGAGTTGAATATTATCCTGCCTTACTAGGCTGCGAAAATTTTCCTGAATAATGTCCTGAAGCGTATTTTCCAGCTTGGATTCATTCTCTTTGTCACATTCAGGTACACCTATCAAGCGTAGATTAGGTCTTTTCTCATAGTCCCATATTTCTTGGAGACTTTGCTCGTTCCTTTTTATCCTTTTTTCTCTAATCTTGTCTTCTTGTTTTATTTCATTGAGTTGGTCTTCGACCTCTGATATCCTTTCTTCTGCTTGATCAATTCGGCTGTTAAAACTTGTGCATACTTCACAAAGTTCTCCTATTGTGTTTTTCAGCTCCATCAATTCACTTATATTCCTCTCTAAATTGTGTATTCTTGTTAACATTTCGTCAAATCTTTTTTCAAAGTTCTTAGTTACTTTAGATTGGGTTAAAACAAGTTCTTTTAATTCACAGAAGTTTCTCATTATCCACATTTTGAAGCCTGCTTCTGTAATTGGAACACACTCGTTCTCTATCAAGCCTTGTTCCGTTGCTGATGAGGAACTGTGATCCCCCGCTGAGGGAGAGGCGTTCTGATCTTGGGCATTCTCAGCCTTTTTTGGCCGTTTTCCTCCCTTCGTTATAAATTTATCCATCTGTGGTCTTTGTATTCACCGTCTTTGTAATTAGGTTTCTGAGTGGACGTCCAACTTACTGATTCTCAGCGCCGAAATCTGAGCAACCCACTGCACCGACCAAATCAGCGGCGTTAAGATTGATGGTGCTTTTCTGACTCTGCACCAAGAACCGTCGCTCCAAGGCGCCGGCAAAACCGCCTCGCCGGTCACAAGAGTCGCGCTGGTGACCTGTGGGTTTCCTCCGCTGGGAATCTCCTGGTGCGTGAGCAACAAGAATTCATGTGGAGGTGTGGCGTCCTCTCATTCTTTGCGCTTTCACTGGGAGCTACAATCCCGAGCTGCTAGTGATCAGCCATCTTGGATCTCTCTCAGTATTCATAATTCAAGAGATGATTCAAACAAAGACAGGATCATCTTGGACTACTTACTGTAAACCTGAATTCTCAAATGCTTATAATCTCTTGAAACACTACTCTGGTTAAAATGTATTTCGAAATTATGATTCCAAAAGGGCTCAGTTATCTGACAAGAACAGGAGCATATTAAATCTTTACATAATACATTTTAGAAACAGTTTGCATATTAGAAACTAGGCAGTTATTAAATTTTGCTTTTAACCTAACAGTTTTCTAAATCTTCCCTCCACAGCTTGATTCCCAGTAGAGAAAAAAGTAACTCAAACAGAAATTTTCCTGTTTACTGAAACAAGCTATTTACTTATCTATGCACAAGATTGAGGAATTATGAAATAGGGATTCATGTTTTCATCCATAGAGTATCTTGCATAGACATTTTGCTTGTGCTTTCATTTCATAAAAGAATTACTTATTTTGACCCACATAAAAATCTAATAGTAGAAATAGAGTACTATTAGCCTACTTTCTATTTACCTGATGTTGACAAGTCACTTCAAGCTCTCTGTACCTCACATATTCAATAGTTTTTTGTAAATGGAAATAATAACTTCTAGTCGAATAACTGACATAATGTTTAAGTGCTTTCACAACTGTAAAATATTATGCAAATGTAAGATACTACATATTATGGTGCTAGTTTTATAATAATAAAGACTAGCTGGTTATTTCCTTATTGTGCCTTTTATAAAAAGAAGAAAAGACAAACAATTTTGAAGTTGTCTTAGAGTTTATGAGAGGTTTCAAATTTCCAAAAAAATTAATAACAATGAAACAATTAAAGGTTATAGCTAAAATTTAGAGGTCATGTAATTCAACCACTTCAGTTTTACATATGAAGAAAATGACACCTTATGAAGGCTAAACATTAAAACATACAAGCACAAATGATGGTTAAAGGGAAGAACTGAAGACAAACTGTGCTTCCTAATTTGTTTTTAGGTCATTCTTGATCACCAAAGTATTGGGTTAGGATAAGAGTTACAGGGAGGGGGAGGAGCAGGTTCAGTCTGGGTTAAAGTTCTGGCTGGATTACAGCAGGCATTTTAATTAGCCACTTTTTTTCCTCTCAGTCAATTACAAAGTATTACAATAATATTGATGATTATGATGAGCACAAACACTAGTGCTTAGTATGTGTCAAGCACTCTAAGATATTTATGTAGATGTTTACATATGTCTGTTTTATACACACACACACACACACACACACACACACACTCTCACAGTAAATAACTCTATTCTTATTTTACAGATAAGGAAAATAAGGCACAGAGAGGTTAAATTAAGTTGAGTAAGGTTATACAACTTACAAGAGACTGAGCTAGGCTTTCAGCTAAGACTGCCTGGCTCTTGAGTTTTTTGTGTTGCTTTTCTTAAGAGATATATTGAAGTTTAGTTTAAATACGTAAGTTCTACCCAGCTTAGTGTACAATTCAATGAGTGTTGACAGATCATCACTCCAAAAAGAACCCTCATGCCTGTCTATTGTCAATCCCCATCTGCACCCCAGCCCCAGGAAAACATAATCTACTTTTTCTATAGATTTGTCTTTTCTTGTTATTTCATATAAATGCAATCATACTAAGTGTAGTCTTTTGACTTCACTTGGAATAAAGTTTTTGAGGTTCATCTATGTTGTAGCATCTATTAGTAGCTCATTTCTCTTCAATGCTTAACAGTTACCTACTGTATGGATATACCACATTTTGGTTATCTATCCACTTGATGGACATTTGGGTTCTACTTTTGGGCAATTATAAATGATGCTTCTATGAACATTTACATGTAAGTATTTGCATGGACAGAGGTTTTTATTTCTCTTGCATAGATGCCTAGGAGTGGAATTCTTAGGTCATATGAAAAATTTTTATTTAATTTTTTGAGAAGACATGAAATTCTCTTCCAAAGTGACTGTATCATTTTACATTCTACCATTAATATCTGAGTGTTCCCTTTTTTCCCATATTTTTATCAACGCTTATTAGAGCTCCACTCTTCATCACTAACCTCTACTGCCTTTCAATAACCCTGTACATTTGTCATTGCCTGCTCAAATTGAGAGAGAAAGGAACTAAATGAAGAAATAAGGGAAGGAGGCAGAGATCCCATAATTCTTAAAAGCTAACCAAGTCTAATTAGTTTCTTTCATGCTTTTCATAACCATGTATTTATAAGGTTTTGATTTTGTAGTAGAAATTTTTTCAAAGGGACTTTATGCTTTTCTACTAATTTATCTTTACAAATTCTGAGATGTACATCGGCTCTCTGATGAGAACAGAAAGTGGTACGGTAGAAGTTAAACAGCAATATATTTACAGAAGTAGAAAGCAGGAAGAGGTTGTTACCAAGGCTTAACTTGAAAACAGCATAAAACTGGCTGGGCATGGTGGCTCATGCCTGTAATCCCAGCCCTTTGGGAGGCTGAAGCGGGTGGATCACCTGAGGTCAGGATTTCCAGACCAGCCTGACCAGCATAGTGAAACTGTCTCGCCTAAAAAATACAAAAATTAGCTGGGTATGGTGGTGGGACCCTGTAATCCGAGCTACTTGAAAGGTTGAGGAAAGAGAATCCTTGAACCCATGAGGCAGAGGATGCAGCAAGCCAAGATCACACCATTGCACTCTAGCCTGGGTGACAGAGCAAGACTCCGTTTCAAAAGAAAAAAAGAAAGTAGCATAAAATTATATCATTTTCAAACTTGATATTTTGGCCCAATTTTCATGATTACCTTAGGAAGTTAGTATAACTTAAGAATAGAGGATTCAAAGCCATGTCTAAAGAGAACATCACTGGAGATAAGGAAACATAATTTGCCAACCATAAATTACCAAAAAGTTTAAAACAAAAACCAATTACTTTTAAGTTTTGTAGATTTTACACCACATAATCTTATTATAATATAGCACAGTCTCTTACCATTTTAATTTTAAATACTGAAAAATAAATATGGTAGCAAAGAAAAAATACTTCGAACAATTAAAAGATGCCTTTTACTTTTTTCCTCTTTATTGCACCAGGTAGAACACACAGTATAGAAAGAGAAGTGGTGAGTGCCAGCATATCTACTTTCTGATATAAAGGGGAAAACATTTAGTCATTTATCATTCATTTATTAAGTATAATGTTAGCTATGACTTTCTCTTAGAAGCCCTTTATCATAATGGGAAGTTTTCTCTTCCTTGTTTACAGAGAATTTTATTAAATCAGGAATGGATGCTGGATTTTGCCAAATTTTTTTCTGCATTTTAAATAATCATAGAATTTCTATTTTATCTACATAATTAAGTATATTGATTGATTTATGAAAGTTAATCAGCTTTCAATCCTGGGATAAATCCCACTTGATCATAATGAATTGTTACATATTGCTAAATTTGCTTTGTTAAAACTGTGCTTAGAATTTTTAAATCTACGATCATGAATGATATTGGTCTGCAGTTTTCTTTTCTTTTTCTGTAATCTTTCTGCCTCATTTTAGAATCAGGGTAACACTGGTTTTAAATAATGAGGTGGGAAATACTCTTCTATTTCAACTTTCTCAATGGGTTTACATAGACTCGGTAATTTTTTCTTCTTAAAAGTTTGGTATAATGCATCAGAAAAGCCATCTGGGCCTGGAGTTTTCTTTGAGGAATGATTATTTAAATGAGAAATGCAATTCTTAAAAGAAATGGTACTATGCACGTTCCTTATATCTTCATAAATGAGATCAGGTAGTTTGTATCTTTAAGGAAATTTATCCATTTCATCTAAGTTACCAAATTCCAGGAGGCTGTGGCAGGAGGACTGCTGTGACCAAGAGCAAGGCTACAGTAAGCTATGATCACACTGCTGTATTCCAGCAGGTGACAGAGTACGACCCTGTCTCTAAAAATAAAATAATACTTGCACAAAGTTATTCATAATATTCCTTTATTACCCTTTTAATATTGGTATGTTCTGTGGTGATACCACCTCTCTCTTCATATTGGTAATTTCTATCTTATTTTTTCTGAAAAGTCTGGGGAGAAGTTCACTGATTTTACTAATCTTCTCAAAGGACTAGTTTTTAGTTTTATCACTATTCCCTATTTTTGTATTTTCCATTCCATTGATTTCTGCTGACATCTATATTCTTTCTTTTCTTCTATTTATTTTGGTTAAATTTGTTGTTACTCTTCTAATTTCTTAAAGTAGAAGCTGAGGTTGTTACCTTGAGTCCTTTCTTCTTTTAATGGTAAATCAGTGATAAATCTGACAAAAGATGAAGAGTCCTGTACGTTAAACTATAGAACCTTGCTTAAACAAATTGAAGACAATCTATTTAACTACAAAGTTACACTATGTACATGGATCAGGAGGCTTAATATTGTTAGAAAGTCTATTTTCCCAAAATTGATATATTGATAAAATAAAATTTCACTCTAAATTCTACCAAGCCTTTCTATAGAAACTGAAAAATGAATACAAAAATTAATATGGAAATGCAAAGAACTTCTAAAAGAATTTGAAAAAGAATAAACTAGACTACCATTACCTGATTTTAAGTCTTTTTAAAGAACTATTGCATATATTAAAGGTATACAAAATGGTATTATAGAATACATATTGATAGTAAAAAGAATAATGAAGCAAATTATGTATCTATTAACTTACATAGTTCCCCATTTTTTATGTGTGACAAGAACAGCTAAACTCTACTCATTTAGCATCATTCTCATATACAGAACAATTTTATTACCTATAGTTCTCATGTTGTAAATTACATCTCTAGGCTTGATCATTCTACGTATTTCCTCCTTTGCATCCTCTGACCTACAGCTTCCCATTTCCTTGTTCCTGCCCTCTGCCCTAGTGACCCCTGTTTTGTTCTCCATCTCTGTATATTTGACTTTTTTAAGACTCCATATATAAGTAAAATCATGTAACATTTTTCTTTCTGTGTCTGGCTTATTTCACTTAGCATAATGCCACCCAGGTTCATCTGTGTTTTGGCAAATGGTAAGATCTTGCTCCTTTCTATGGCTGAAGAATATGTCTCTGTACACATGTAACGTATTGTCTTTATCCATTTCTCTGCTGACAAGCATTTAGTTTCCATATCTAAACTATTGTGAATAACACAATTAACACTGCAATATATATAGGAGTGCACATTTCTTTACAAGGTGGTGATTAAATTTGCTTTGGGCATATACCCAGAAGAGGGACTGCTGAGATACACAGTAGCACCATTTTTAATTCTTTTAGAAACCTTCATACTGTTTTCCATAATGGCTATACCAATCTTCATTCCTTCCAACAGTATATAAGGGTTTTTCCATACCCCTGCCAATATTTGTTATCTTTTCACTTTTTAAAAACAGCCATCCTAAAGGGAATAAGGTGCTATCTCACAGTGGTTTTGATTTGCATTTCCCTGATGATTAATAATGTTGAGCACCTTTCATATACCTGTTGGCCATTTTTATGTCTTATTTGGAAAACTGTCTATTCGTGCCCATTAACCATTTATTAAAAACTATTTTTTATTGTTGTTTTGTTTTGGGGGGTTTGAGACAATGCTCTTGTTGTGGCACATCTGTTGTATGTGTTTTTTTTTTTTTTGAGGTAAGACATCATTCTGTTGTGGCACATCTATTGTGATCAGTGGCATAATTACAGCTCACTGAAGGCTAAACCTCCCTGGCTCAAATGATCCTTCCATCTCGGCCTCCTGAGTAGCTGGGACTACAGGCATATGTCAACAAGTTTGGTTAATTTTTTTTTTAATTCATAGAGACAGTATCTTATTATGTTGCTCATGATGGTCTGATCTCCTGGATCCAGTGATCCTTCTGCCTCAGTCTCCCAAAGTGCTAGGATTATAGGTGTGAGCCACTGCATCCAGCCTCTTCTGCCCATCTTTATGTTGAGCTATTTGCTTTTCTACTACTGAGTTGTGGGAGTTCTTTATAAATTTTGGCTATTAACGCCTTATCAGATATACGATTTTCAAGTAGTTTTCGCAATCTGTAGGCTGCTGTTTCATTTTGCTGATTGTTTCCTTTGCTGTGCAGATTTTCAGTTTAATATAGTCTTACTTATTTTTGCTTTTGTAGCCTGAGCTTTTGCTTTAATATCCAAAAAATCATCACCAAGGCCAATGTCACAGAGTTTTACCCCATGTTCTCTTCTGGGAGTTTTATCATTTCTGGTTTTATATTTAGGTCTTGCATCCAATTTGAGATGATTTTTGTGTATGGTATAAAATAAGGGTCCCATTTCATTCTTTTGCATGTGGAAATGCAGTTTTCCCAGAACCATTTATTGGACAGACAATCCTTTCCCCTTTGTGTCTTCTTGTCAAAAATTAGTTGACTGGAATGTTTGGATTTATTTCTTAGTCAAGACTTATTATAAAGCTACTGTCATCAAGACATTGTGGTATTGGCATGGAGACAAAAACAACTGACAAAAAATAACACAGTTCAAAAATAGAGTCACAGGTTAAGTATGAAAAATGAATTTTATATGAAGGTAAAAAGGTAAGTCAAGAGAAAGAGAACAGTCATTTAAAACAAGTGGTGCTAGAACTGGATATCTACATGCCAAAAATATAAACTTCTAACCATTTCTCACACCAAATACAAAAATTAACTCAAAATGTGTCCTAGACTCAAACATAAATTTTAAAACTATAAAACTTCTAAAAGTAAATTTAAGAAAAACCTTTTATGACCTTGGGTTCAACAAAGTTTTCTTAGATACACCATCAAAAGTATGATCCATAAAAGAAATGATAAATTAAACTTCATCAAAATAAAAATATCTTTTTCAAAAGACACTGCTAAGAGAATGAAAAGGCAAGACACAGACTGGGAGAAAAAGGATTTGTATCAAAAATATGTAAAGAACCAAGATTCAATTATAAGAAAACAACCCAATTTTTAAAATGAGCAAATGATTTGGACACTTGACCAATGAAGATACACAAACATCAAATAAGCACATGAAAAGATACTCAACATCAGTATTCAGTGGGAAAGGGCAAATTAGAATCACAATAAGGTACAGAAGTATTAGAAAGGCTACCAACTAACCAGACCTAGCGCTGACAAGGATGTGGAGGAACTGAAACTATCATAGACTGCTGTTGGGAATGTAAATTAGTACCAACACTTTAGAAAGTAATTTGGCTATTTCTTAAAAAATTTAACATGCAAATGCCACATCATCCATTCATTCCACTATTAGGCAGTTTCCCAGGAGAATGAATGCATTTGTCCAAATGAGGCTTGTATAGGAATGTTTACAGCAACTTCACTTAAAATAGCCCCAAACTGGAAATAATCCAGAATTCTAACAACAGCTGAATGGATAAACTGTAGTATAGGCATTAAAAAAACTCCAAAAAAGAATGACCTGTTGATACATGTTATAATACGAATTAATCTTAAAATAATCATGCTCAGTGAATCTTTGTTCTCATTGGTTTCAAAGAACATCTCTATTTCTGCCTTAATTTGATTATTTATCCAGCAGTCATTCAGGAACATGTTGTTCAGTTTCCATGTAGTTGTGCAGTTTTGAGTGAGTTTCTTAATCCTGAATTCTAATTTGATTGCACTGTGATCTGAGAGACTGTTTGTTATGATATCCGTTCTTTTGCATTTGCATCATCACTGGTCATTAGAGAAATGCAAATAAAAACCACACTGTGATACCAAACCACGTCGGTTAGAATGGCAATCATTAAAAAATCAGGAGACAACACATGCTGAAGAGGATGTGGAGAAATAGGAATGCTTTTAAACTGTTGGTGAGAGTACAGATTAGTTCAACCATTGTGGAAGACAGTATGTCAATTCCTCAAGGATCTAGAACTAGAAATACCATTTGACCCAGCAATTCCATTACTGAGTATATACTCAAAGGATTATAAATCATTCCATTATAAAGACACACACACACATTTATTGCGGCACTGTTCACAATAGCAAAGACTTGGAACCAACCAAAATGTCCACTGGATAAAGAAAATGTGGCACATATATACCACGGAATACTATGCAGCTATAAAAAAGATGAGTTCATGTACTTTGCAGGGACATGAATGAAACTAGAAACCATCAATCTCAGTAAACTGACACAAGAACAGAAAACCAAACACTGCATGTTCTCACTCATAAGTGGGTGTTGAACAATGAGAACACATGGACACAGCAGGGGGAGGGGTATATTATATACCAGGGCCTGTTGGGGGATAGGGGGGTAGGGCTGCAATAGCAGGAGGTTAGGGGGATAGGGGAGGGATAGCATTAGGAAAAATACCTAAGGTAGATGATGGGGTGATGGACGCTATGGTATACCATGGCACGTGTATACCTATGTAACAAACCTGCACATTTTGCTCATGCACCCCAGAACTTAAAGTATAATAATAAAAAAAGAAAGAAAAAAAAATTATGCTGAGTGAAAAAAAGTGCTTACTGTATGATTCCATTTTTGAAGAGTTCTGAGAAATGCTAACTAATACACAGTGACAGAAAGCAGATCCGTAGTTGGCTGTGACAGGGTAGTAAAGGATAGAAGAAAGGAATTACAGAGAGGCATGAGAAAATTTGGATGCTATAGATTTGTTCTAAACATGTATCTGCCACCATGAGTTTGATAGCCTCCATTACTTTTCTTTTCTTTTTTGAAAAGGAGTCTCACTCTTTCGCTGAGGCTGGAGTCCAGTGGCACAATCTCGGCTGACTGCAACCTCTGCCTTCTGGGTTCAAGCGATTCTCCTGCCTCAGCCTCTCGAGTAGCTGAGATTATAGGCATATGCCATGATGCCCAGCTAATTTTCGTATTTTTAGTAGAGATGGGTTTTACCATGTTGGTCAGGCTGGTCTCAAAGTCCTGACCTCATGATCCGCCCACCTTGGACTCTCAAAGTGCTGGGATTATAGGTGTGAGCCACCGTGCCCAGCTGCCTCCATTACTTTTCTGATGAGATTTGTGACATTAATGAATATGTGATATTACATAAAGAATTATATCAATATTTGAAACATCTGCATAATCTGGTGATCTGATATTTTCCAAATGACTGAAGCATGATGCTGCAAAATCATGCATGGGTAAAAGATACATTCAAATTGCAAGATCAACCAATGAACTTAAATGTAACTGAGTATGAAAAGTTCACTAATAAGTCTGATATTCCACATTGCAAATAGCCTTTAGGAAAACATAGGCAAATCTACTGTGGTAAATAGAATTTTAATATGGCCTCCCAAAGATGTCCTAGTCTAATATCTGGATCCTATGAGTGTAAGCACCACTCTCATATATACAATTGACCTTAAAATAAGATTATTCAGGTGTACCTGATCTAATCATGCAAGCCCTTTTAAAAGCAGAGAGTTACTCACAAAGGGAAGCCTATCAGATTCCCAGCAGATCTCTCAGCAGAAATCCTACAAGCCAGAAGAGAGTGGGGGCCAATATTCAACATCCTTAAAGAAAAGAACTTTCAACCCAGAATTTCATATCCTGCCAAACTAAGCTTCATAAGCGAAGGAAAAATAAAATCTTTTGTGAACAAGCAAGTACTCAGAGATTTCATCACTACCAGGCCTGCTTTACAAGAGCTTCTGAAAGAACCACTACACATAGAAAGGAACAACCAGTATCAGCCTTTCCAAAAATATACCAAAACATAAAGAGCATCAACATAATGAAGAATTTACATCAACTAATGGGCAAAGCAGCCAGCTAATATCAAATGGCAGTATTAAACTCACATATATTATTATTAATTCTAAATTTAACTCGACTAAATCCGCCAATCAAAAGACACAGCCAAAACCCATCTCAGTATGCTGCATCCAGACCCATCTCACATACAAGGATACACAAAGACTCAAAACAAAGGGACGGAGAAAGATTTACCAACCAAATGGAGAGCAAAAATAAATAAATAAATAAAAACCAGGAGTTGCAATTCTTACCTCTGATAAAATAGACTTTAAAGCAACAAAGATCAAAAGAGGCAAAGAAGGACATTACATAACGGTAAAAGGATCAATGCAACAAGAAGCGCTAATGATCCTAAATATATACACACCCAATACAGGAGCACCCAGACACATAAGACTTAAAAGAAACTTAGACTCCCACACAGTAATAGTGGGACACTTCAACATCAATATTAGAAAGATCAACGAGACAGAAAATTAACAAGGATATCCAGGACTTGAACTCAGATCCGGAACAAGTAAACTTAATGAACATTTATAGAACTCTACCCTTTAAATACAAAAAATATACACTCTTATTAGCACCACATCACACCTACTTACAGGTTTAAATGAAATATTGGTTGGCTGCTTGTTTGTTATTTTCTTCCCTCATTTTTTCCTGTCTCCATTATTAAGCATAATTATTGGCATAAAAGAAGTTTTCAATACCCATTTTTAGACTGTATTCTAGCCTGGGCAATAAAGCAACACTTCTGTTCTCTCTCCCTCTTCCTCTTCCTCTTTCTTCCTCTCTTTCATTCTTTTTTTTTTCCTTTCTTTCTTTTTTTTTTTTAAGTAGGTAGTAATATAGAGAGCTCCAGATCTTTCCCTAAAGGAACATTTGCAACAGGTTGTAAGGAAGTTTGAGTTCAAGCCCAGGAGCACTCTGAAAACACCGGAGGTTATGGTGAAAGGCAATAGAGGGAGATTGAAAAGAAAAAAAAAAAAAAAAAAAGAAGTAGAGAGTTTTTACCTAGTAACATAAAATAAAACTAGAAAAATTCAAAACACTTGAAGGATTTAGCAGGCCAGTGCTGGCTTTGAAGACAGAAAGACCATGTCAAAAGGAATGTAGGCAACCTTAAGGAGCTAAGAGATGCCCCTGGCAGATAGCAGGTTAAGAAATGGGAACTTCAGACAGATAGCTCCAAGGGACACAATTCTGCCAGCAACTGAATGAGTTTGGTAGCAGATTCTTCCCCAGAGTCTCAAGATAACAGCTCAGCCTGACATCTTGATTTTGGCTTTGTGAAACCCTAAGCAGAAAACACAGTCAAGGCTGCCAGGACATCTAGCTTACAGAACTGTCAGGTAAAAAACGGGTGTCACTTTAAGCCCTCAGTTTGTGATAATTACTTATGCAGCAATCTAAAGCTAATACATTTACCTAAATCAAAACACACAGAAACTCAGATCCAACAATCTCTACTGAATTTTTACCTATAGCTATACTTCCAAATGATTCTTACAGTAAGTCCAAGGATATTCAGTTAACACTGTTTGTAAAAAAAATAATAATAAAAATAAAAATGACCAAAGTATTCACTTATAAAGTTGTGGTTGAATAAAATACGTAAATCCACAAAATCAAATATTCTGTAACTATTACCCAAAAAAGGCAGAACTGTATAGATAACTGCAAAAGAGTAAAACCATCACACATTATATTAATAAAAAAATAAAAGCAAGATCTGAAACAGTGTTGGAGTATAATTTGTTTCGTAATTAAATTATAGCATCTGCAAAGAATCAAGGTATCTGCATTTAACATTTTCCTGGAAAAAAATTTAAAAACTGTAAGTAGCAATTAGCTTTATATATTGAGATATAATTAAGATTGTTTAGTGGAGGGTTTCACTTTCAATTTTCTACCTTTCATTATATTTTTAATTTTCTAATGAAGTTTATTATTCTTATTCATTTAAAAAATGTAAACAGAGGTTACCAGTCAGAGTCTAGATGAACACTTGCTTGGCTCCTGTACAAAGCTATCTTGTTTTGTTTTATTCAACTTGAACTTGCCATCTGGAAATTTCATCTATGATCCTTTAACAATTATAGTTAAGACCCAAATCACCTTTCCTCAAGTCTGTCCCACCTCCCAAACCTAAGTTTTTCAGCGGTATTCCTTATTATTCAGGGGCTTCCTTTGCACCCATGTAAATGTTAATATGTATTTATAATATTTACACATTTAAACCATTAAAACATACAAGGTACCTAACACAGACAACGTCATCTTCATGAGGATAAAAATGATAATGATCTAGGTATTCTGGATGGTAATTTTGAGAAATATTTCAACAGCAAGCAAAGTAGTCTAATTAAACAGGACCAATAATTATAAACAGTAAAAAAAAAATTCTGTAAACAGATATTAACGAGCAATCTACAATAGTAGGATTACTTAATATATTTTAATTAAAATTAGAACCATTTTTTCTATTTCTTTAAATTTATCTTAAAATGAATAAAAATTGTTAATGGTAAAGCAAATCCCTATCAGTTATTAATATTCTATTTGTAAAGCTTATGAGATCAAATTTTACTTCTGATTGTATTTTCCATAATAGGAAGTTGGATAATGAAAAAAAACTTTAAAACATACTATTCAAGGGGAATTCCCTGTGCTATTGGCTCATTTATCTGTAAACCTAGAATTATTCTAAAAAATAATGTCTATTAAATTTTATTAAAATTACTATTTAATTTATTAAATTAAATAATTTAATAAATTAAATTTTATTTAAAAAACATACTATTCATATATCACTTCAAAGTTTTCTTTTTTCGTTGTCAAAAGTTGTTACCATAAAGATGTTGAAAGTCACAGAAATAAATATCAAGACATATTCCTCAACTAATCACCCTTTTGTTTGTCCACATATGAAAGAAGTCCATAATTCAAAAGTGACTCAAAGCATTGTGAGGTTATTATATATAACCATCCAAAAAGAGGTTGTGCAGGGTGCTGTGGCTCATGCCTGTAATCCCAGCACTTTAGGAGGCCAAGGCAGGAGAATCACATGAGCCCAGAAGTTCAAGACCAGCCTGAGCAAACACAGTGAAACTCTATCGCTACCAAAAAAAGTTATTAAAATTAATTTAAAAATTTAGAAGAGAGGTTGTGTGGAGACATACTTGTAAAATGAAATACAATGAACTAAATATAAGATAGTACTATCACTGTTATAAAGTCTAACTACACTGCTTTTGTCTAAATAGTTTTTTGCACATAAAGATCATATATAACTGAATTCCATGTGTACCTACATTCTAGTAATAAATCTGTCTTTTTAAAAAAGCAGTTGACATTTTCTAGAAAAGTGTTACAGCCTATGAAAATACTGAGTATAAGTACAGGCTCCTTTGTTATCTGGAAATGTTAAACAAAATCCTTGGAAACTTTACAAGGAGAAATCAAAGACACTGGACATATAAAAGCAATAAAATATGACATTAAAATGCCATCATGCAAAATTCTCAGATCACATTACCTGAAACTAGTTCCATAATGATGTAGACAGGCTGCCTTTGTGTGCAAACTCCTATAAGTTTGACAATATTGGGATGATCATACTGCTTGAGAATTCTAGATGAGAGGAAAGTATAAGAATAGTTACCATTTGAATAATAAATCATTAATTTATGATCACTAAGTGTTTACAACTAGAATATTCTTGAATCATAATTTTTAAAATTTCAATACAACCCCAAATTATGATAAATTAGATGTATAAAGTCTTCCCTCAGTAACTGTAGGGGACTGGTTCCAGGACCCCCATGGATACTAAAATTTATGCATGTTCAAGTCTCTTATACAAGATGGTGCAATATTTTTATATAACCTACATGTATCCTCTTGTATACTTTAAACCATCTCCAGATTACTTACAAGACCTAATATAATGTAAATATTACATAAATAGTTGTTATACTGTATTGTTTAGAGAATGACAAGAAAAAATTCTGTACATGTTCAGTACAGATGCAATCATCAACTTTTTCCCCCTAATATTTTTGTTCTGTGGTTGATCAAATGCACAGATACAGAACTCATGGAGATAGGGGCCCAACCATTTTGATACATATTGGCAACATAATATGGATGCAAATAAATGAATTCTCCTTAATTTAATTAAATATTCTTTTCAAAATTCTTACCTACTCTGAATGATTAACAACCAAGTAAAATAGGAATCAACTAGTTAATCTAAAACATATACAGGTCCCTTCAAATTATACTATCTGGTCTTAGCCACTACCACAAAAGTATAGCTGAAAAGTATTAGTGGACCAAAAATTGTGAGCTGCTGGGTTAACACATATATATATATATAATTTTAACATACATCATCGATGTTAAAACACATAAAATAAGAAATCATTTTATACTGGTAAATGCTACAGGTTAACCCTTTCATTGGATTTTGTAGTAAATACTTTCCAGATCGGGATAAATTTCAAAATGGTAGAAACAAAAGTTCTGAGAAGGCTGGCAAACAATTAATTGAATATTAGAGTTTCAACAGAGACTTCGGCTGAAGCAGAGTAGACTTTGCTTGAATAAGGACAAAATTTCATCAGGGGCTATAAAAGTAGGGTAGACTGACTTGAAACCATGTTCCAAAGAGGTAAAAAACAAACAAACAAACAACAACAAAAAAAAACATAGCAATGACTAACGAAAGTTACTGAGTTTGCAGGATAGCACATAAAAAAAGAAAGAGCTTGCTCAATCACTGAAACTCCCATTGTCTATAAAAAGAACTAGCTGAAATCAGTTAGAACAAACACAGCCAATTGGCATCTGTGCAGAACAAGCTTGCTATCATCACAGCCTGAATTTCCACTGCATGGTTCAGAATAACTCCCTCTAGACTTGTACATGTGAACCATGAGACTGCATGAAGAGATAACCATGTGTTGCTCGGGCTGGTCTTGAACTTCTGGGCTCATGTCATTCTCCTGCCTTGGCCTCCTAAAGTGCTGGGATTACAGGCATGAGCCACAGCACCCTGCACAACCTCTTTTTGGATGGTTATATATAATAACCTCACAATGCTTTGAGTCACTTTTGAATTATGAACTTCTTTCATATGTGGACAAACAAAAGGGTGATTAGTTGAGGAATATGTCTTGATATTTATTTCTGGTGACTTTCAACACCTTTATATTAACAACTTTTGACAACGAAAAAAGAAAACTTTGAAGTGATATATGAATAGCAAGTTTTAAGGTTTTTTTTTCAAGACCTCCCATTTCCCTTCCACCAATCACTTAGTAATTTCAGAATCTACCCCCTCAACCTTTTCTAATAAAAATATTCCTTTAAAATCTGCACAGGGAGACAGAAATTTGCACAAAACAGCATGAACTCAGATAATATTAAATATCTAAATATATATTCTAGAGTCTACTAAAGGACATTTGGAAGTTTGCATGAATGTAAGTTTCATTTTTAACATAAAACTTTATTATTTCACCTTAAAAGAAAAAAATTAAACTCTTTAGCTTGCAATAAAACAATCCCAAGTTAGAATGCAAGAGATTTGAATATTTTTCAAACTATGTGAGACACAGACTTTTACCTTAATACTTATGAACAACTGTAAAATAATAAGGCTGTGCATTTCAGTTGTGTTAGCATGCCTTTTAGTTCACCATCAGAATTTCTTTTCTGACTTACCAACAATGTACATGAAAAAGGTTTACCACTTTATTCTACAAATAATATTTTATAAATGCATCCAACTAGTTTAACTATTGCCATTAGTATTCATTTAGATGATGAATTAGAATATATACATCAAAATGTTGTATAGCATGTAACTTATGAATAGTTCTCTCATTGCCATGGCACCACTCTCCCATTGCACTTTCCTTTTAATAGACAAAATTGTATGGATCCATGTATCCTCTTCCTTCCCCATCCATCCATCTGTCCATCAATTCATCCATGTGCCACCCACATGTCCATCCAGCTCACTATTTCCAAAGTGGCTTTCTATTTGTTTTGTGTTTTGTTATATAGACTCAAGTTTACCACTAACAGAAGAGTTTTAACTATGTGCAACATATGTGCAACATAGGTATCAGGTATTGTTTTCTAATATTTAGCTAATAATAATATAAAAAAGAGAACCAATCATCTTAGAAGATCAATTAGAAACAAACAAACAAAAAAAAAATGCAAACTTTAGAAGAAATGCCAGATACTAAGCTGAAGAAGAAATATGAGGTCCTCCGAAATGAAACCTAACAGCTGAGGAAACAGAAGCAAGAGTAATATCTAAGGATGGTAGGATAGATATAATTATATATTTAAATGTGTAGGTAAGCTATACAGTTTATGTATATAATACAGTAACATTTTTATTATAAGCACAGTATTGCATATATACATATATGTATAAGTACGTGTGATGAAAGCAAAACATTGTAATATTTTAAGAACTTAAATACTGCTCTTTAACATCTAGTTCTTTGACTATGATTGCTTGAATTGATCTGCAGACTATCACAAAAGCATAAACTTTTGGATTCCACATTGTAAAACTGCTTACCCTTACTACCTGAGCAAATCACAATTTAAGATGTCTTCAGACTTAACATTTTAATAAATCATTTACATAATAAATACATATTTCGTATCACTTTAAGTAACTCACTTGGCTTCTTGTAAAAATTTTATTTTCAATTCCTGAGGAAGATCTTCTTTACATGTTTTAACAGCAACAGAAGTTTTATCCTTTAATGTGCCCTTATATACTTCACCAAAATTTCCCTGAAAATAGAAATACATTCATTGTCTGGGGTAAATGACAGCAGATAAATCTTTGCCAAATATAAGTAAAAGTACCAAGGAGGAGGAGGTGCTGACCTAAATGTCAATATCACCTGTGATGAACCAATTTCTATCAGACATATGAACTTCTAACTTTACTCAATGGCTAGGACATATTTTGGCATAAAATGCCTAATTTGTACTGTATTTATTTTAGAAGAGAAGAAATTTTGAAGTCTATTTTTAAGAATTAAATTCGAAATATTACAGAGAAGATAAATAAAGCCAACATACTAGCACAACAGCTAATGCTGAGTATTCTCTTAGTCTTTTAACACTGCATATTTTTTACACAGCTGTAATCACATTATGCAAACATTTTATAATAAACTTTAATGCTGTTGTTTAGCAGGAAATAACCAAACTAGAAGTCTACTATACTTACTGAGTTTTAGAGCTCTAAGATGAATGTAACTCTTAATGTTTAAAGTTCACAAGTTAAAATTTATACCTTGAACTACTGCTTATTAATAATTTAAAATTATTAAAATTAAGAAAACATTTTTTTAAAATTGTAATTTGTGCTCTGGGGTACATGTACACATCCTGCATCCTGCAGCATTGTTGCATAGGTATACACATGCCATGGTGGTTTGCTGTCTCCACCCTTCCCCCAGCCCCCTACCCATCGCCTACATCAGGCATTTCTCCAGGTGTTATTCCTCCCCATCCTGCCCCGCCCACTGTTCCTCCCCTCCACCCCCTACCTAGCCCAGTGAGTGTTGTTCTCTTCCCTGTGCCCAAGTGTTCTCATTGTTCATCACACGCCTATGAGTGAAAACATGTGGTGTTTGGTTTTCTGTTCTTGTGTCTATTTGCTGAGAATGATGGTTTCTAGATTTCTTCATGTCTCTACAAAGGATACAAACTTGTCGATGTTTATGGCTGCATAGTATTCCATGGTGTATATGTGCACATTTTCTTTGTCCAGTCTATCATTGATGGGCATTTGGGTTGGTTCCAGGTCTTTGCTATTGTAAACAGTGCCACAAGGAACATACGTGTGCATGTGTCTTTATAATAAAATGATTTATAATCCCAGTAATGGTATTTAAAAAGAGTCTTATATTCAATTTTTACTATTTAATCTAAGAGTCAGATCTAGTATTTATAAAACAATGGCCAATAGCGTTTTCATAAAAAGTAAACATATTTTTAACAGTAAACATTCATAAATTTAAAAAAGAAAAATTTGACCTTCGCATCTGTTATTCTCAAGAGATTGTCTTGTACCCACAATTATCAGATTATTTATTATATCAGAGATAGAACTCAGAGAAGATATTATTAATTTACATGATTACTGCTAGGCCTCCACTTACCTAAAACACTTATAATTCAGCTTGTCTAAAACTTACAGTTTTATTAATCAAAAGATTCTTCATGGCTATATTACTTTTCTCAGTTACTAGAACCATCACCTGCCTTGTGAACATTCAGCCCTTACCTCCATAATACTTTTTGTCTTACCCCTTGCATCTCAAAAAGGTTCCCCTGATTTGGGATCTCAATTCTGTCACCTAAGCTGATCTTCCGTCCCTTGCCTCTCCAATCCACCTACCACAACACTGCCGATTAATCTTTCCTAAGGAAAACTTTGATTATACTACTGCTTTGCTTAAGAAACATCCTTTAATTACTATCACTTTCTTAGCCTCTATAAAGCTCTACATTATAACCCCCAACTGTTCTATGTGTTCTGAACTCAAATACATAGTGATCCCTAAATATGTGTCATGCCTTTTCTACATTTTTTCCTGTGGAAAACACCCACCTCCAAATGGAAGCTGCAACCTCATCTTTAAGTCCATTTCTTATGACCCTCCTTCATGAAGACTTTCTTGATCTTCCCAAAGTTATGTACCCTGTTCCTGAATATGCATCTCCCCATTGCCCTTTGTGTCTTTCTAATGGTTTCTGCCCTATTTTAAAAGGTATTGGTACATACTAGGCATTTGAAAAATTTAAATATTAATTTAGCAACTATTATCCAGAGAACATAACTCTATCAGTGGTGGTCAGGGGGACAAACTTCAAACACTAAGAAATGACTATATTTTCCCAGACTACGTCTTCTCTATCCAAAGAGGTAAGGAGGAAGCCCAGGACACTCATCACTCCGTATCATTCAGTCATCATTCAACGAGAACCTTTGATTTAAAGGAGAGGTGAGGGACTGAATATGAGATCATCTTAGGTGCCAGAATTGAGATCCTGAATCGGAGTAACCTTTCTAAGACGCAAGGGGTATGACAAAAAGTCGTGAAGCATGACTTCATCTTTGCTGCTGCCCTTCAGTCCCTGAGAACAACTCTTGTGTCCTTTTTGCTTATGTCAGTCAGCATAGGATGACCTTGGTCCTGGGTTAATCTTCATCTCTCCCTCTCTAGTCCCCTTAGATTCAGCATACTTCTAATTTGATCCTCCTTTCTTCTCTATCCCCAACTTGCATAGTGCCTTCCGGAATTCATAGTCCATCATCATCAAAATTATATTTTCAATCTATCCTTTGATCATTTCCTTTAATATCCTGTTCTAACCAAATTCTGGCTCTCACTTGAGGAGATCCAAATGGTGATGAACTTCCTTTTGCCATCTAAACTTAAGTGATGACTTATTTTCCCCACATATAATGCTTACCACTGCCCTGCAGGTAGAATACAGTGTTCTATTACCTACTTACCACTGGCTTTAAACCATTATCTCTCCCGCATTCTGAAAACTCTCAGCTTTGAAAATCTGACACTCAATTATAATATCCACCATTCCTTCACTCTGGTTGTCAACTACTGAATTTGAAAATACTTTGCTTATTGATAGTTTGAGCCCTTGGGTCACTGTCAGTCTACCCAGTGTCCTAATTCTTTATAATTTCAACAGACATTGAAAGGGTCTTCCAACGATTCAAACTCTCAGTTTCTTCAATGTCTCTCCTCCAATTATCTAGCCCTAGAATCTATTTTCTAGAATCATATCTTAAACTCTGCCATACCGTTAATGCAAATCCTCTATACCATTTATCTCATTCATCTCATCTTCTGGTTGGCTTCTATCTTTCTAGCTCCCTTCCTCTTCTTTTTTGGAGTACTTATCCAGACTTCAAAAGTCCTTTGACTTTATAGGAACTGCCAGTCTTTAGGTTCTATTGCTTTTTACCCACTTTCTTAGTATATTCTCCTCCTTCTGTCTTCCACCTTAAATTCCATGGTCAGTAATTACATCTGCCTTTCCATACACTCTCAATTTCTTTGCTCCTTTGTTAATCTGTAAAACTCCCTTAGGAAATCTACAAGTCTGATTAAATCCAAAACTCCGCCTACTCTGCACATATGAAGCCAACATGGCTCGAGAAAAAACATAATCATGTGGATTAACTTTAAATTCATGAACACAAACTCTTAGGAGGCCCTTAATGCTACTCAGTAATCATATTACATTTCTTTAGACCATTCACACTCCCAGTTTTCTGGATGACTGTTTCTCTTCTACTCTCTTCTCAAATCTCCCATCCTCATTCTTAGCTGATGCTTTTGCTCCCTACTTCAAGAACTGAAGTAATATAAAAAGAACTTTGGGCTCCTGTCCCTATACTGACCCACCTACCATCTACCCCACTGTTATAAAAAGTGAACTACTGTGTTTCTATCAAAGTCAACCCTCCATTGTGAACTAAACTGCATCCCCTCTTACCTACTCAAGGATGACGTTCTAGCAATTTTCATCTCTCTCTTAAATCATGAATTTTCACTAGATCATTCCCAACTGCAAACTCGTATGCTATCATTTTTCTCAAGTTAAACATTAAGAACAACAAAGCACAAATCATT
Source organism: Saimiri boliviensis (assembly GCF_048565385.1). NCBI lineage: Eukaryota > Metazoa > Chordata > Mammalia > Primates > Cebidae > Saimiri > Saimiri boliviensis. Next base: position 201,160,511 of record NC_133449.1, read on the forward strand.
TTCTTGAAACTACCACCCCACATCTCTGATTTCTTTTCCAGCAAAATTTCAAAGAATTACATTTTTCTATATCTAATTCTTTCCTCCCGTTCCTCTCAAATCCATTCCAATATAGCTTTCACCTAAAGCATCCCAAGAAAACTGCATAGCCAAGTCACTAGTGATCTCCTCATTGCTAAATCTCATCTTGTTTGACTTCTCAGTATCATCTGACACCAATGATCACTCTCTTCCTTAGTATATACTTTCTCGTATATACTTTCTCCTCTCGGCTTCCAAGGCATCATATCTCCTGGTGCCTTCCTAACTGGCTGCTCTTTTCAACCTCCTTTGAGGATTGCTTCTCTTTCCTCTACCTCTTATGTTCGAGTGAGCTGGGCTCAATCCTTGACCCTCTTTTCTTCTTCATCTAGACTCACTCCATTGTTGAATCCATCTAACTGTATTAAGTACCATCTATACACTAACAACTACCAGATTTGTACTTTTGACTTGGACCTCTCTTCTCCAACTCCAGACTTGATACCCAGTAGTTTCCATCATCCCCACTTGGAAGTCTATAGAAAATACATCCAAAACTGAACACCTAATCTCAATTCCTGAAATCTTTTATATTTAGAACGGACGTCTTTCTCTTAATGCCCCACATACAGAATCCATCAGGATATTCAATTGGTTCAGTTTCAAAAATACACCCAGAACTCACCATTTCACACCATCTCCATTGCCATCACCTTAATCTAGCATCATCTTTTAGTCAGGTAAGCTCAATGATTTATGCTTTTAAGTTCAGTCCTAATCACTCTTATATTAGCTTTTCCTAAATATATAGATTCTATACTAGTTTTCTGTATCACATCATGAAACTAAACTGAATTAAAACTTTTATGTATTAACAGAAACATCACCAGTTAAGTCATTGACCAAAAAATGAATACTTATTCATTGGAACTCAATTATAAATAAAACTATTTTTAATAAATTTTCAAATAGTCCATTTGGTTATTTCTCAAGTATCTGCCATTATTGTTAAATATCATATACTTGACTATGGCCTATGAGTTCAAAGAAACTTCCAACTACATTGGAAGAAAAGGAACTTTTATTATATATAGTTGCCTTCTCTGATTAATAGAACTAGTTAGAAAATTAATATTTATATTGAAACAAGTGTCTTGTCTACATTTTTAGATTGAAATTATGTCCAGTGTTGTTACACACTGTAATTCTACATACAATCCTGAAACCGTATGTAGAGACAGTATTTCATTTTTTCTGAGCTGTCCCATGTAACCAGAAACAAATGGAACAAAACTATTGAGTATTTATTTAAACTTTCATTATCTCACTGTTTCTTTTCAAATCTCAGTTCACTAGTTTTGACTTTACTGCACACTGTAATAAAATCATAATTTTTGGTCCTTCCAAGGGAAAACACACATATAATATTTTTACAAGTTAAAAATCATTCTTAAACCTTTCAAAGACTTTCACACATCTATTTCAGGAAGCATCACAGTATTGATAACAGATAAAGTATTGTGTTCTAGTTAATGTGTAATGTGCCTTGTGGCAATATAAGAAAAGCTTTGAAGAAAATTTTAAAAATCTGTAGTCTTCACAATCAATATCATGACTTCTGGTCATTTAGCTCAGCTGATTACATACCTTGCCCAGTAATTCTCCCAACGTGACATCTTCATGATTGAGAATCCATTTCTTGTCCTACAGCAAAGAATAAGAACAGTTGTTTAGTACAAGCCAGGGTACACTTCTTGAAGTTGCATTTGAGCCAGTGGAAAATAGACCTACAGGGACATTTCATTCGGACCATTCAATCAACAGCACACTAAGAAGTTATAACCCCAAGATGCTGTAAAACAAATTTAAGAAATGATACTACACAATAAGATATTAAAGAAAACATTACAGCAAAATTCTATCAGAAATCTCAGCCTCTGAAATGACAGTATCCCTGTAACTAGAACACAGCATGAACTTTCTACCAACCATAAAGTTTATGTGATGCTATTATATGTCATTTCAAAAAGCTGTCATAAGTACATGAGGGAGTCTGATCTTAAAATGCAAAATTTTCAGTTGTCATTTAATCTTAAAAATTATTTTTCTCCTCAAATCATATTACTAAGAGCTAATTTTTCAACATATAAATGGGCCATGAGTTACAGCTGTCTATGACACTTCATATAGTCCCATATCATTCCCATGTAATTTCCTATGGTATAATAAAGCAACAAACATCAATTACAGTATCACTAGAGTGCACAAGGCCTGTGATACAAACATATCATTGGAAGAGAGTATCCCATTATCTGATCTCAAGCACTGATTATTACCTAGAGAATATTTCATCATCTAAAAAAAAAAAAAAAAAAAAGAACAACTATGAAACCCCTAATACCATAATGTAGAATGAGTACAAAGGAAGAGTGAAAGCAATGGGGGAACAGAATAGTAGCAGGATGTCTTACATCTCACTGACGCAACAGAAGGCAGTTTGACTCTCGACATAGCAATAGAAGGTGGCTCAGGTAGGCCTATTCCTCCCCTCGATTATATGAGACTCCTCAAAATGACCAAATGAGCCCAGTACTACCTATAAGGGGATTGAAATAACAGCAAGACAGATCCCAGCCAAATGAGTGACCAAGACTAAGAGGCCTCTTTGTCTCAGTGGCCCTGTTATCTCACTTTTCAAGTGAGAAATACAGAGAATCACTGTCACAAAATGAGACCTATCCTGGGAAGCCTCTTTGTCTCTATGCACCTGAGACTCCTACCTCCCTTGCCAAAGACAACAGGGCAGCAAGCCTAAGGGGAGAAAGAATCCCACCACAATAGCCCCAGCTCAGGAAGTAATCTCTGTCATCTACAAGCAGGAGAATTCTACTAAACAATCCCATAGGCCTAAGACGCCCTTCCCCAGTGAAACTCCTGGCAGCCCAGACTTGGGGAATTCCTTCTACCCTCAGAGGCAACACTAAAATGAACAAGTTGGAAGGAAGCCCAGTGGCACCAGATAAAGCAGCAAAACAAAATAACACCAAAAAGCTCTAAAAATTGTACTGTCATTGAAACCACTGTCCATTAAAGCAGGCCAGAACCTACATGTTAAACCTAAACATGGTAACTGCCTGCAAAAATAAAAGTTTTAAATGGGACCCAAAATGTCCTAATATCATACAGTATATGTCTAGGGTACAATTAAAAAATCATCCATCATATCAAGAGCCAAGAAAATCACTATCTGAATGAGAAAAGATGGTCAACCAACACTGGGATGGATCAGATGTTGGAATTATCTGATGAGCATTTTAAAAGCTGCCACATAAATGCACAGCAATCACCTACAAATTTCCTTGAAACACATGACAACACACAGATTATCTCAGTCACAGAAATAGAAGTTACTTTAAAAAGAATCAAATAAAAAGTATGTAACTAAATTTTACAAAACAAATTTTTATAACTCACTGAGTGGGCTCATCAATAAAGTGAAGATAAGAGGTTAGAATCACTGAACTTGAGAACAGATCAACACATTACCCAATTTGAACAACAAAGAGAAAATAGATTGGGTGAAAAAAAATGAACAGAACCTTAGGAACCCGTAAGACAAACAATCCCGCATTTGTATGAACAGAGGTAAAGGGAGAGGAGAAACAGCAGGGCTGAAAGAGCACTTAAAGAAATAATGACTGAAAATTCCCAAATTTGGCGAAAGACACAGATCTATAAACAAGAAGCTAACAGGACCTGACACAGGATAAACGCAAATAAATTCATGCCAAGATACAACATAGTCAAACTTCTGACAACGAAAGACAAAGAGCCTTGAAAGCAGCCAGAGAGAAATGACTTTACCTACATGGGATACTAATTCACAGACAGCAGACTTTTCTGAAACCACACAGTTCAGATAGAAGTGGCAAAATTATCTTTCCGGTGTTGAAAGAAAATAACTGTCAACTGTAAATAGTAAATGTGGTAAAACTATCTTTCAAGAATGAATGAAAAATAAGGTTGGGCAAAGTGGCTCACACCTGTGATCCCAGCACTTTGGGAGGCAGAAGCAGGAGGATTGCTTGAGGCCAGGAGATTAAAACCAGCTTGGAAAACAAAGTAGAACTCTGTCTCTAATTAAAAAACAAGCAAACAAACAAAAAATGAATAGAAAATAAAGGCATTTTCAGATGAAGAAAGCCTAAAAGGATATAGGTAAAACCAAAACTAAACATAGTTCTACCTTGTTTAACTTTCACAATAACTCTGTATGAGGAAACTTTAACGAAGTAGGTCTGTTTCATTCACTTTCTGCTTATCTCTATGCTCTTGATAACCCTTGGTGAAACTGAGAAACTAAACTACTGGAATGTTCAAAAGTTATGGAGTAATGTTAGTCCATAATGCCTGAAGTGTCAGGTCAAAATGAACTAGGTTGTTAGCACGTTTAAAGTAAACATAAAGCTTCATTCTATACACATGGTGCCTGGTTTGGGACCTCATCATGGTTGGTCATCTAACAGGTGTGTGATCAGCTCCTGGTAAGAACTTTGGACTCCAAAACTTAAATGGGATTTCCTGAGCAATAGTGTCTACAAACACATGGCCCTGCAGTTTGTAGACAGAAAGGGACATACCCATACAATTCCTGCCATAAACAGGCAAGAAAGCCTATTTGACCTAGCTTTTGCTGTTCCTACATGAATCCTTTGTGATAATAAATCCTAGCCTTGAGTATAACTTTATATTAACTTATATGAGCCTTTCTAGTGAATCACTGAACTTGTGAGTGTCAGTGGGACCATCAAGCCAGGACTCTGAGGTTTCTGAGAGACAGACTACTCTGACAGCAAATGGCAGAAACAATGTTTGAACCCTATCTGTCTGACTCTAAACTTATGTCCTTTCTAACAAATTAAACTGTTACCCAAAATAGAGTAATTTATTTAAATCAATGCATATGACTCTTTCAAGTTCAGAGATAATGAAGCAATCAATTTTAATTAATTGAAACACAATGAGTTACAAATTCTATTTCAAGTTTCAAGTTCTAGCCCTAACAGATTTTTAAACTTATGATTTACATACTTTGTTTTACATTATTTCTATGCAAATCAATTACAGATTGCTCTTCATTCACTGCATTATTAGATTGTAATCTAAAGCTTTGCATTTTTCACATTCACAATTTTTGTGTCAAAAAATAAAATCACAAAAAGCTTTACAGTTGGAATCAAGTATGTCTTAACATAAGTGTCAGAGTTATGAGTCAATTTTGTATAACCTTTATGTAATCTGTAACTAAAAAAAAAAAAAAAAGACTCATACTTTGGTCTCTATACCACTTATTTCCACTAGATAAATGACAAATATTCCATTTTCCCACAATAACTCTGTACCATATTTTCTATAAAATATAAAATCACTCAAAAATAAGGTTTCAACAAAATTAATCATTAATATAGTACTTTTCAATGAAAACACTATGTTCTTGTAAATCCCACATTTTTATACAAGTAGATAAAATAGTAAGCAAAAGCTATAAAAATAACTGAAAATAAAATCTAATTACAGCTGTAAAATGTTAAAACCTAAATCTTAGAATTCTGGCTCACAAATGTAGTCATTTTAAATAAAGTAAACAAGTAGCAAACAAGCAACATTTCCTTTTTTTACCTGAAGACAACCAGCAGTCTGCCCAGGCTGCAGGGGACTAATTGTGCGTCTTGGTGGACTGCTACAAGGTACAGACGGTCATTATTTGTTATGTCAATCAACTCCTGCCAGATCTCTTTGGATGGGTGTGAACTTCTTCCTAACGTTATCCCTTCAAAGAGCTTTATGGGGCAAAGGGACATATTTGAAATTCGATCTCAACTAGGTAAGTCAGAGTGATTAGAAGTGTGACTTAAATTAACACTTCCCTTTGATTCACAGTTCTCCAGGAAGAATGTCCACCAAAAGAAAATAGTATTAATAGTAAAGAACAATCTTATTTTATTCCTATGTATCTTCCCAACATTCAAAACTCAAATAGAAGTTCTTGCTTCCACATGACTAAGTTATATTTTCATTTTTAAATCATTGTTTTCTATAAATAATTCTATCTTAAATATAGGCCAATTCACTAGTACAGGAATACAATCTATTTCTCAGCAAGAGTCAAAGTAGTACAGGTTCAACATGAGAATTTATTAGCAAAAATATTGGAAATATAAGCTTTGTCCATCCCCTGGTCAAGAGGATTGTAGTAATCATCCAGTGTAATAGTTTGAAAGAAAAGGGAAAAAAAAGCAAAATTTATATACAGACCTAAAAAAACAAAACAAAACATTATCACTTCACTACAAAGATTTAATACTTGTAGCCAATGAATTTCTAAACATATTGACAACATGATATTTAGGAGTTAATGCACAAAGGCCAACACATAATCCTTAGAAAGATTAATAAAATGTTACAATATAACAAAACGTTACAATACATAAGATGATTCTTGGAGATTTTTCTAATAGTCATACTGAGAAATAGTTGCTGTCTCTATTTTTCTTTTATACAAAGGTTTTCAGACACCTTGTTTAATTATCTCCCTAGCCAGGTCAACACATTTATTCCACTCAACATCTCAGCCATAGCACATTTTTATAATCCAAGAATTATTCAGAATTTGATCATCTTTGTCATTAAAGTTATCAGGGTTGCTTTAGAGCGGGGAAAACACTGATTGAAAAGTAGTTGCCTATCTGGAATCCATCTGAGAAGATTTTAGTAACTATTTGTTCAAATGGTCTATAAATTCATTCTAAATAATCCAAAAGCACTTTCATCCCAAATAGTTCTTATTTAGGAAACACATTATCACCTTAGAAAATATTTCATTTTATTTGCAAGCTACAGAAAATAGTTCTTGTATATTTATAGCTTACTTTTATCTTGTCATGCTAGAAACGATTTTAATTGTTCTTATTTTTTATTTATGTCTACTCAATTTCCCTACTTAGATAATAAACTTGTTTACTATAGGATACTATTAACTGAACAAAAGATTGTATAATTTTCTGTACATATATGAATATTTTCTAACTCATTTTCATTCATCTCAACTTTAGAATGTCTCATTTTTCTTGACCAAAAAATTCTCAGAGCCAACAGTTATGCCCTCCCTCCAAAGGAAGCAGTATAGGCGATAATAAGTGAAAAGATGCTGAATCAGACCCTTTCCAGGTTCTGGCAACTGAGTGACTAAAAATAGCTAACTAGAAAAATATGAAGGTTCAACATGGTCTATCAAATTCCTACAAGAAACATCTTATTATTCACCCCTAAATACTATGTAATAGATTTATCCCTGGTGCTGATAATTCTTTAACAAACATGATGTGAAAGGCATAGGGGCTCATTAAAATGAAAGCAAAATATAGTTTCTGCTCTCAGGAGTTTATTATCCAGTGAGAATTGGAAAAAGAAAAGGGGATTAGACAGTATCTCTATCTTCAAAGAGCAAAAAAGATGAGACTCCTGGCTTTTCCCTTTCATTCTTGGCATCTACCACCCTCTTCCATATCTCACACACTCTGGTCATTATGAAGAAAGGATATCTATCAGATGGGCTTGGCACTGTCCCCAGTGGCTACCAGAAAAGAGGAGACCTGCCTTTGATTTGAAGTGAATCAGGATCTTGCTCTCAGGGACCTCTCTCCACTGCCTTTTCTTTCTTTCTCTTTCCATTCCACTCTGTATAGGATGGGAGTCTTATGAGGAAGAGTTACACAAGGAGTGACCTCTGTCCAGGCTTCAAGGAATACATAGTGGTGTCACTTTGTTGGGCTATTGGAAGGTGACACTGGCAAGAGGCGTCTGAGTAGTATTATGCAATACTCCACTGAGTTTATCAGAATCTTCTTCAAAAGCACCAAAGGTTAAGGAAATTACATGATCTACAGCACTGCAGAAATAGTCTTCTGTTCTACATATTTGTTAAGAGAGAAGGCTACGGAGTCAAACTGCTTGGGCTTTAAATATGGCTATTCTGCACTAGCTGTGTAACTTTCAACAATATAGCTTCTTTCAGCCTCAGCTTTCTCATCTGCAAAATAAAGACAAAAAGAGTAGCTACTATATAGGGTGGTACTAAATATAAAATGAGATCCTAATAAAGTACTGTGTCAGTGCCTAACATATAATAAGTGCTTAATAAACATTAACCATTCTTCCTCTTACTCAAGATCCCTCAAACCTTTGGGAAAGGGGAGTCATCTCTCATACCCGTCTACTCCTAGCACCTTGTCGTTCCTTTTAAGCAAACCACGACTGCTCATTCATTCATTCAATCAACAAGTATTTATTGAATATCTATCAAGTGATAGGCACTGTGCTAGGCAATGGCTAGACAGGGTGAGTGAAGCAAAATACCTCTTCATGAAGAGAAGAAAAGTGAAAATGTTTGCAAATTTTTTTTTTAATTACAAAAAAAAAATCACAAACAATACTGAGAAAGAATAAAAATGGAGATAAGAGAACCGTTTAGACAGACTGGCATTTAACCAGGCAGAAGTAGGAAGGACTATTGCAGACAAAAGACACAACTGGAACTAAGGCTCCGAGACATGGGAAGCATGTGGTATGTTTAAGAAATAAAAGGAGGAGAGTCCACATTGTTCCTCCGAGTTCAATTTGGACCCATCCAAGTGCCTACTTGAAATCTCCACTTGATTATGTAATAGTATTGCAAACTACCCATGTTCACAATAGAACTCTCAATTCCTATTTCCACTAAAAACTGTTTCTCTCATAGCATTCTCTAATTCAGTAAGTGTAACTACGATTCATCCAGTTTCTCAACCCCAAAATATTACGAATCATTCTTGATTATTTTCCCTGCCTCATCCTCCACATACAATGCATCAGGAAAATACTGGATCTACTTGCAAAACATCACTCAACACATACACTTTCTGTCTCTGCTCCTACCAGTTAAGACCAAGCAAACATCATTTCCTTCCACAGATCACTATAATAGTCTTTTAACCTGATCTCATGCTTCCATCCTCCGTTTACATAAGTTTTACACATAACAGTTGTGGTTTCTTTAAAAAGATGTAATTAAGAACCTGCCATTCTCTCATTAAAACCCTCCAGTAGTGCCCCATTGCTCTTAGAATAAAAATCAAGCTATTTTTTATAGCATAATAGGGCATAATCTAGTCCCTGCAGATTTCTATCCTTCTGTTATTTCATTTCTTCCTCGAGGACCTCTTTTGATTCTTACTGAAGATGAAGCATCTGGTTATTGTTGATTTTGAACCTCTGTACATTTGTATGACATAGTTACTCTAGCTGGAATACCCTCTAGTTAGAACTTATTTGCTTTCCTCTACAAGTTCATGTTTTCAGATCTTGACTCAAATTGTGTCTCCTAAGAGAAACTGTATCTGATCATCCTATCTAAAGTGACCTTCAAACGGTAATACATTTCTATGTATTATGTCATTAGCCTTTGTGGAGCCAAATGTCGCAAGTCTAAATAAGTAAAACTTAAATATCAAGTTAACAAATTATTAAATATGACATGTTCTATTCCATCACTTTGACAAATATACCTCCCTAATAACCTGGAAAGTCAAATATTTACTTCAAGACTTCTGCACTAGAACATGGGAGTACAGGAAAAGTCTCCCAAGTCCTATACTGCAAGCCTACTCACCTCTCTTCTCATTAGTCATTCCTTTTAAGCTCCTCACGTAGCCTAGTATATGATATCTCTAGACTCTCCTTCCTACATATCCAAGCTGCAACCATGTGTTCCTCAAATCTATTGGCCACCCTCCTGTGGTTTACCCTTGAGACAATGAACCTGGGTCATTAGCTTGGGCACGGCATGAAAGTGGGCTCAAGTTGCTGGAACAGGAAATGTGAAGTTCTACAGATTCTGAGGTGGAATGCATGGACTGTACATGGGCACATATTCCAGGTACTTTAAACTTCTCAACTGTAGGGAGGGTGCAACTGGTAGAGTGCCAAAATGGAACCAGAGCTGTAGCCCTCCTTTTGGATCTAATGACATTATTACTTTGCTTGTTTCCTTTTTAGCATGATCAACCTACAATTATCTTATAAATTATTTGTTTATCTTTTTCTATCTTCTTCCTCTAAAAGGTAAGCTGCATACCTAAAGCATACAGGGGCTTTATCTGTCTTGCAAAGCTTAATATATGGTAGGCATATTTTGGATTTTACTTCTTACAGTGATGCAACATGAAATAACAACTTTTAGGAACAAAATGCACATATTTCACAAGGTCATGTTTCATAAATATCTATCCAATCTAAGAAAGCTAGTTTTCTTGCATTTTAATTAATCTTATTCTTAGCAGACATATAGTTTAGTAGAAAATTACTTTATAGTAATGAGATGGGATATATGTTATTTATTCTAAAGCCTTAGCAATGTTATAAAGTATTAAAATAAGCACTAAGAATCCTTCATTATAAACTGAAAGCTAGTAGATAAGAAAAAATTGGCCAAGAAAGCTTACTTTAAGGAAAAAACTTTTATTCTAATAGATTCTAATATTCAGAATATACCTGTAGCAAATATTAGAATACTAAAAATGAAAAAAGCAATTCCCACTTATGAGTTTACAATCCATTAAATGGCTAGATAATTATGTTAAGAATACCTTTACACTATGCATACGTACTTTAAAAACATTGTATGTAGAAGTTTGTTGATTTTAACACTAAAAGAAGCATCCAGAAAGACTTCATACAGGGAACTCAACATTATAGTCCCTGATCTCACACTTACTCAGATCAAATAAATCTTAACAAGCCTACAATTAGTAAAAATTTAAATGCTACTATGCTCCTGCACACCTGCTAAAAACTAAGTTCATTGATTACAATAGTAATAGGAAAACACTGAGTATAGCAAATATATGGATTATATATATTCACCTTTTGGGATCTGATCATGAGGTGGGTGTGAAGTATTTTGGCATTTCTGATAACAGATGCGTAAAGTAGCTACATTAAAATTATTCTACTGATATGTCATAAAACACTTAAAATAACTTGAATTTATAAAGGTAAAATGGTTCCTTAACTCCTGGTTATAAGCACACCAACAACATGCTGGTCTTTATGCTTTGAGTGTTAAAAACAAGCAAGCAAGCAAGCAAGCAAGCAAACAAACAAAAACCCGAAAAAAATTTCATTCAAATTAGTCCCAAATCAAACAGGACCATTTAGAAAATTTCAAAACTATTGAAATAATTATTTTACTACAGTTCTTCAACAATTAAAATAAACAAAAGAAGTTTATCAGTACAAGGCTTGTTGGCAAAGTGGCTGAAAACCAATTTTGAGGTGTTTTTACAGCGTTCATAAAAGGCAGAGTGCAATCGCTACTTTTGAACTTCAGGATACAAAAACAAAGCCCTAAGGCAAAGCTCAGCAACAAAGTGTGTGCCAAAAGTTCACAAGGGGATATATAATAGCTGGATAAAACATTGTCATCGATCAATTTCTCTAACTAGCAAAGATTTCTAGCAAGCCAACTTTAGTAACCCAAAAATTCCAAGTTATATAGAAGAAAACTGTGATCTAAATGTAGCTATAATAATACTGACTTCTTTTCTTCCTTGATCTAACAAGTTAATGATCTGAAGGAATATTTCTTTTTATTAAACAACAAAGAATAAAAGCAATGTTGTTTGTTCAGTTCTCTTTTAAGTTGATTTTTGGAAATTAAAAAAAGAAAAAGAAATTTTGGTCTTATTTCTAGAACTGTGGTAGAGACCAGAGAAATGAGCCAAATTTATACTTTATTGTATATGACTATAAAATAATATTACTGATTTTTTAAAAGCATAATTTCAAAGTAAACATTCTACAATAATTCTACAAATGCTGATCTTGCTCAAAGCAAGATGTTTTAAGACTGATTTTAAAATTAATTGCCAAATGCAGAAGTTGGAAATTCATTTTTAAAACTGCCTTCAAACAATTTATTTCCAATGTCAGCAGATTATCAATGTACATACAATTAATTTTCAGTAAGCCAATCATTAAGAGTCAAATGTGGCGGGTGTGTTAGGAGGTCATACTAGGTGAAAAACACTTGCACTGCAAAGCAGTAAGACCCATTTTACTTTGGATTAAAAGTTACCTTGATGCAAATTCTAAAAGAAACTAATTGCAAAGTATGTTAGGAAAAGGCAGCATTGCTACAATTTGTTTTTTTCTCCAAGATGATTTTGAGGATAATGTTTATATTGTTACGATTAGTATTTTAAAATAAGTCTTAAAACATTTTTATATATAGATATATCTACAGATATACAAAGAAATAGGTTAAGTTTGGAAACTAAAAGGTTGTCAGGTATGTGACTCACTTCTTCCCTGGGTTGCAGGGAAGAATGCCAGAAGGAATGAATGATCTCCACCAGATTTATTTATAAAGTTATTAAAAGTATTCTGCAACTTTTTGCCTGCATCAGAATCATATGGAGAGCTTGTAAAACATAATTGATGTCTCATCCTCAAAATTTCTGATTCAGTAGGTCTGGCATAGGGCCCAAGAATTTGTATTTTTAATAAGTTCCCTGCTGATATTGATATGACTGGTCGGGTGATCACGCTTTGACAATATTGCTGATACTTTGAACAGATAGTGGTTTGGTAATCATACTTTGACAGTACTAATAATGATACTAATAATGACTATACTTTGACAATACTAACAATGATACTTTTTTATTTACTTGAGAGAAAGTTCCTAGGAAGGACCTATAAATGTTTTCAACAGCATATATTAGTGGTCTTATAGACTGCTATTATAAATGAGAGTACAATTTAAAATTTTATGACGGTATGGGAAGTTAGAGAATATGACATAATCACATAAGAATTTTTCATTTAATGAAACTATGAAATATGAAACTAAAGAGTTCCAAAACCAAAACAGCATACACCGGAGCCCATCTGTTAATCCAAAACCAAAACTTAATCAAAGGTGCATAAAGACATTTTTGAGGCTATAATAGATTCAAGCTGCTCTGGAAAGAAATATTACATTTGTGCCTGGTTTATGCTTGTATCTTTTGAATTATTAGGACAATGTGGTGTTAGATAATATCTATGATTCATATGAATCAGCTTTGACAATTCAATCTTTTATGTTACATAAGTGAATTGTTGAAGTCACAAGACTCAACAGCATTACTACCCACAGTAATCAAGGTTTCCTATTCTGTTTTACATTTTCCTCTATTATTTGTCCCAACAAGGGCTTGGGGAAAGTATTGAGAAAACAGTGTGGGTGAAATCCAACTCTATTACTGAAGTCTCTTCTAAAGGTTCACAATTTGCTTAGAGAACTTGATGAATTCTTAACAATGTTGTGGGAAATAATTATTACATCTATGTCATTTTAGATGGTTATTATATGCCAAACACTGTAATGTTTACATATATATGATTCAAAGGATCACATGATTCCATTAAAATCTGCACAAACCTACCATACAACCACAATTTACGGATAAGGAAATGGAAGCTCAGACTGATAAAGTAATTTTACCATCCTACACATCCACTATTGTGGAGCAAGTCTTTGATACTAAAATCTGTATTCTTCACCACCAAACCATACAGGAAACTGTGAAAAGGCAAATTAAAATGAAAATAAAGGTGTAAAAACCTTGCTTCTCCAAGCTTCTCTGCATGTGTAGTCCCAATGGTAGGATATCAATTATTTTAACTTTATATTAAAGCCATATTGAATTTTTGATTGGTTATCAGTCCTAAATATGCATATAATCATTAGAAGAAAATCTCTTTCTAAGTGGGCAGGATAAAGCAAAACCATTTAATGACTATCGCTGATATTAATAATTTCCAGTGAGTGTTAAGTAATTTTCATGGAAAATTTGTGGACTTTTAAAATTATTTCAGCCTGTTATAGTTTGTCTCAGTCTCATTTTTTTCCTTCATATGTCTCCAATTCGGTGAAAATGTAATAAGTAAAAAATCCAAAATATTAAGTCATTTGACAAGGCATTCTAACTAAAACAGAAAGGAGACAAAAGGTTGCCCATATATATATGATGCTTTCCCTACTATTACAAAGTAAGATGTTAGAAAATAGGGATTTAAAAAAGAGTATCCAAAGGGTTTGTTACTATAAGGTCCCAACAATCATGCATGTGACCACAGATGGAGGTTGTCAGGGAAAGAAAACGGTGATGACTCTCTACAATGCATTAGTTCTCATAGTTGAGGGAAAACAAGCAGGTTTTGTGAATTTCTTGGATAATGGTCGTTAAAGTATTCACTTTTCTAAGGATTTGGTCTCTGTTAAAATTTACATCTTATCTTAAATAAAACAAATAAATTAAATAACTATAACAACATTTAAGGCCAATGATGATATATATCCTCCAAAACTCGTCAACAAAATAAAAGCAAAATAAATTTTATTTTGATTTGAATCCAAGCTAAAAGAATTAAAATTTATGATATGCAAATAAGTTATCCCTCTTTTTGTTGAGACGGAGTCTTGCCGTGTCACCCAGCCTGCAGTGAAGTGGCGGGATCTCGGCTCACTGTAACCTCCATCTCCCAGGTTCAAGCAATTCTCTGCCTCAGCCTCCCGAGTAGCTAGAATTACAGGCACCCACCATCACTCCTGGCTAATTTTTGTATTTTTAGTAGAGATGGGGTTTCACCACGTTAGCTGGGCTGGTCTTGAAGTCCCGATCTCATGATCTATGTGCCTTGGCCTCCCAAAGTGCTGGGATTACAGGTGTGAGCCACCATGCCCAGTCTCTCTTTTCTTTCCAATTACATTTTTTTCAAGACAAAGAGCTCAAAAATGAATAACAAAAAGTTTGTGAATATACAAGACTTATATATAAGGCATGAAAACCTTACTATGTCATTTGGGTATTTCTACAGCAATCATGAATAGAGGACATCATATCCAACATTTTGCATTAAAACAAAACAATCCAAAGCAATTCTTAGAACAATATGCTTTGTATTTGTAATGTATGAAATAAGATGCTTTAAATTCTATAGCTATGTCTTCTCTAATAATTTTTGATGTGCAAAATGCACAACATATCTTTTTGAAAAATTTGAATATTTTTCTTTCCAAGGCCCTCATTGGTTCTGCAATCCTCTCAGGCTCACATTTCAAAAGGCCACATAAAATAACTGTCTCATTACAGTAAGAAGCCTGCAATATTCAAATTCCTAAAATAACTATGCAATAGAAATAAGAAAACAGCATGTTTATTACATGCTGTATTGAGCAGCTTAGGCTGCCATAACAAAATATAATAGATTGAGTGGCTTAAACAACAGAATCTGCTGAGAGCTTCCTCACTGGACTGCAACCTGCCTTCTTCCCGCTGTGTCCTCACACAGCTGTTCCTAGACATATTCACAGGTAGAGATAGGTCTCTCTTCCTCTTATAAGACCACAGAACCTACTGAATTAGGAGCCCATTCCGATGATCTTATTTACCCTTAATTACCTCCTAAAAGCCCTACCTGCAAATAAAGACAGGTTCAACATATGAATCTGGCAGAAACATAATTCTGTGCATAGCACATAATAAAAATCTAGAATAATATTGTGGAATACACACACACACACACACACACACACACACACACATATTCCAAATAAAGAATAGATTCTAAACATTGACTAAGTATACACATACACATTTCAAAGTTTTGCTACTGCTTTGCAACAAAAGCTTTTTGACTGAAAAGTGATCTATAAGTCATTAGATTTACATTTGTGGTCATGGCTTTATCAGTGATAAGAGAAAGCTGGTCTGATATCAGAGACATCAAAAAAAAAAGTACACCAGTGTGTATGGATTAAAGCTGTCCTTGGTTAAAGTGAAACCAGTTTTCTACACACACTGCTTGCAACTTCACTTTGCTTTACAGGATTTGCTCAATCCTCTTGTCTTTATTCATACTCAACAAAAATACAAATCAGAGTGGCAGATGCACAGTGAATTTTTAATCATCAAAGACAACCTTGAAATACTCAGAAACTAATCCTCCAGCATTCTGTCACCTGGCCTTGTCATTTTCAAGCTTATCATCAGCCTATAAAATAGGATGGATAAAGTTGTCCAAAATTAACAATATGTTGTATGCTCCTCTACACAAGTTACCCTGGAACACATAAAGATCTCATAGAAATAGATACTGACAAGGCTATAACATTAGTATGTAATTATAGTCTCTGGACAGTGAAGAAATATACAACTTAGTTCAGATATAGAGGGAAAAATTCACCTAGAAAATGGCATTCTCAGCTCCTAGTGCCTTGGTTTTCCTCTTTATTAACTAATAGTAATCCTTAAACTAAATTTGGCCCAGTCTTCTAAGAGGAGCAAAGGAAATACAAATAGTCACGCCCATTCAGGAGCATCCAAAGGCACAGAAAGTAAATCTCAGATGCAACATGACATACATAGTAGTTCAAACATTAAAGACATTCCTGGGAGTATGGAGGGGAGTGGGGAAGTGAAAAAAGGCACACCGGCTGGCAACATAGAAAAAAGCCAATTTCTAATTGACAGCCACTCATTCAAAACTAATATTTAAGTGAAAAGAAGGCTTAATTTATAGTAAGAAAATCATATTTCTGCTTTAATATATAGGGTTGCTCATGATCCCATTTCATTTTGAATTACCATATATAATTCTGTCACCTGCTTCCCCCAGGCATAACATACTGATCCTGCTATAGTGCTGCCACAGTTCTGTTCTTGCTTATGTCACCTGTCAGCTTAGATTATAATCACCTGTTTACCTGTCAGCCTCCACTGGCAGTCTGGAAGCTCCTTGAGGGAAAAGACTATGTCTCAGTTACCAGTATAGCTGCAGAGTCTATTAAGAAGTTGTCACATAATGGGCATTCAGTTAATGTGGCATGAAGGAAGAAATGAATATGGCCCCTCCAACTACTATTAAAAAAAAAAAAGTCAAGCATTTGCTCCTCTACCTAATCTTAACCATTTTTAACTTATCTAAAAGTCAGTTTTAAAAGAAAGTATTATTTGATGCCAAGAACTGGTATTTCAAGTTTTACTACAAAAGAAACTGGTACAGCACAGTTTTGAAAAGTGCTAAACAGCAAAACCAAAATGGAATGACACCACTGTGGTGACTGCAAAGGGGCTAGCAGATGTTGCTTTAATAAAAAAGCCATATTACTGTATGTTAGAAATAAGGAGCTTATCAAATCATATATATACTGAAAAATCAAAATGTATGTAACTGTCAAACATAAACACAACTTTTTTCTATAACTAGATTGAGTCTGAAATTATTTCTGAAGACACAAATCCCATAGGTTCAAATTAACACCTACAGATGCATTTAGAACAGTCTTTTAAAAAATCCATTATCAAGAAGATAACTTTAAAAGCAAAGATAACAATAAAGCCAAAATGCATTTAACACTTAATCACTATTCTAGTAACAGGTAATTCTGCTCCACATGTTTGACCAAGTGAGAAATAAGTGAGTTAAATATTCAGTGAGAATCTTTACTTCCAATGTGTCTTGCTTTTGTCATTTTGAGTCTCTCAAGTATGACTTTGGTAGTTTTTAACTTGTATTTCATTATTCATCATACTGTCATAGACTTTTCCAGTATTTATACTTATTTTCTTTTCCATTTTGGCAAAAGCAAAAGGGAAGAAAAGGTACTTTATAATTTAAAAGATATTGTAATTAGCAGTTATTATGCGCCACACCTCTACATTCACTTAATGTCCTATCAAGACAAAATATTTCTTTGAACAAACTTCTCCGATATCAAGTTCTACATATACCACTGATGTAGTGCCATCACAATGACACCACACAGGTCTCAAACTTTTGGAAAGGCTTTATGGAATCATATCA
Organism: Saimiri boliviensis; assembly: GCF_048565385.1. Classification (NCBI taxonomy): domain Eukaryota; kingdom Metazoa; phylum Chordata; class Mammalia; order Primates; family Cebidae; genus Saimiri; species Saimiri boliviensis. Next base: position 201,178,481 of record NC_133449.1, read on the forward strand.
CATGAATAAAAGTTACTGATTTAAAAATAAAAGCTTTTACTTTCAAACAAATCAATAAAAAGTAGGAGAGAGGCAAGAATAAATATATCTTTAAAATGATTAAATCAGTATTGGAATTTCATGTTTAGCCTCAAAATACACACATAAAACTTTAATTACAACACGTGAAACATACCATTAATTGAAGGCAATGTTGCCACCCTTCCCACAAGAAACTTACTAAATAAGCAACTCGCCAATTCTCCACAACAGTTGCTCAACATTTAGTCACTAACCGGGCTGAGTTGTATAGATCTATGTGAACACTACCTCTAGAGTAATCACAATCTTTACTGAATTTGCTAAGCATTTTAAGCAAACCTATAACATGGTTGCGTTATGTGAATACATAGTCTCTACCTGCAAGAAAGTTACAATCACACACCTCTTCATAATAAGCAAATATAAGAAAAGAACTAAGTGTAGAGCACCAAAGAGAGTGTGGAGAACACAGAAAAGAGATGGTTACTTTGATCAAGGACAGAGGACTAAGGATGGCAGCACAGTAGAGAAGCAGGCTCTGCTGGGGAGAAAAGGGAAGAGCAAGAGGGCAATAGCCCAGGTAAAGAAAACAGCACGAGCAAAGTAACTGAAGCATGAGTGTTCATAGTGACTATTAGGAAGAGAGGCTAAAGAAGGGAATAATTAGAATTAGGTAAATTAGAGACACTAGATTTCCACAATCAAAGAAAATTGTATCAGCTCCCTACTGTTTTGGAGGTCTTTTGTCCCAAAGAAGGAAAAAAAAAAAAAAAAAAGAGGAAGCTGCCCTGAATCTCTGTAGGTCTGTAGATTTATTGGGTTTAATTTGAAATGAGGGAAAAACGATGAAATTGCCCTGAATGCATGCAGGCAAAATGATATTCAAAAAAGTAAAAGCAAGACAAAGCCCTGCTAAGAACATAAACATGCAAAAAAGTAGAAAAGAATGCCTTGTGAAAGAAGGATAACCTAGAGTTTAGGAGAAAACTCAAAGAGGCTAGCTCAGTAAGTCCAGGAAGTTAAAGTAAAAGTCACAAATGGCGTGCCAATAATAAAGGGATAATAAAAGAAAGAAGTGAGGTAGAAAAGTTAACTGGGTGAGACAAGAAACAAATTCCAGTTAATGCACTGAAAACAAAGACAATATCCGAAAGTAACTTATCTAATTCTCTGTCTAAAATTAATTTTCTCCTCTGATGTTAACATTAGAGGTCCTGCTTTCTTTGTGCATGCATTTTGCTGTATCTACCTCTAATTTTTAGCATGATGGTATTTACATCTTCTCAATCTCACTGGATTTTGTTTTCTGTCCCACTTCATAAAGTCTTATAATAATTTCTAATAAGATTCATCAAAAGAAGCTAATTATATAATCTGAAGAAAACAGATAAAAACAATACCTATAGCATTAACACATTTAAAAAACAAGCTGAGGCCGGGCGCGGTGGCTCAAGCCTGTAATTTCAGCACTTTGGGAGGCCGAGGCGGGTGGATCACGAGGTCCAGAGATCGAGACCATCCTGGTCAACATGGTTAAATCCCGTCTCTACTAAAAATACAAAAAATTAGCTGGGCATGGTGGCACGTGCCTGTAATCCCAGCTACTCAGGAGGCTGAGGCAGGAGAATTGCCTGAACCCAGGAGGCGGAGGTTGCGGTGAGCCGGGATTGCGCCATTGCACTCCAGCCTGGGTAACAAGTGGGAAACGCCGTCTCAAAAAACAAACAAACAAACAACAACAACAACAAAAAAACAAGCTGAAAATGTTTTAAATGTATTTGTACATTAGATATGCATATTTAAAAATCTAAAAGGGTATACACAGAAAGCTTAATACTGTGTACATCTGAGTGAGGTTCATGGGTAATTTTTAATTCCTTTTATGTCCTTCCATATCTTTGTTCCTCATTTTTTCAAAATCAACTCATTTCATTTTTTATTTCACAATAAAAACTTATTCATTTCACCTTTGCCAAAAAATAAATACTCAAAACTCAAAAACAAAGCTAATACTCAAATACAGAGAATAATGTAAACCTGAATAATGACTCTAAGGCAGAAAATAAGAGAGAGCAGCTGTCCAAAATTTGTAGTCAGCAGGACTTTATAAGCAGCTGAATATGGAAGGTAAGAAAAGGTAAGAAAAATAATCTGGTTTGCATAATTGCAGATAACGCCACAGACCAAGAATCAAGACATAAATTCAGGAAGAGAAGAGAAGTTGTGGAGTGAAGAATAGGGATTATGAATTCTCTTTTGGACTATCTTAATTTGGATCACCCACAGGAAATCCAGGTGTTGATCCTTGGAGACAATTATAAATATTGGTGAGAACCTTATGAAACTGGCAGGAGAATAGGAACACAAAACATTTTAAGAAGGATAGAAAGAGAAACTTAGAGAGTCACAAAATAAGAAATATAGTAGACTGTTTAATATCCACACTTTTCCCATCCAAGTGCAGACACCTCTTTGAAATGTGATCTTGCTGTTTCACCCATCCAGAGGTAGTGTCTCTTTCTCACTTTGAGTTAAGTCTTGTTACTTACTTTAACCAACAGATTGTGGCAGAAGTGACACTGTGAAAATTACAAATTGTAGACCTAAAGAGGTTTTGAAGTTTTCATCTTCACTGTCTTAAAACACTACCCCGAGATCATGACACTGTTAAGCCTGGGCTTAAAAGACAAGCCATTTCAGCTGTCTCAACTAAGTCCATTCCTTAATCAACCTGTCAGCTGAATGCAAATAAATGAGTAAGTCCAGGTTAAATCAGCAGAACCTCCACCCAGTCAAACCACAGAATCATGAGAAACATAGAACATTATTTTTTTAAGACACTAAATTTTTGGGTGGTGACTTATACAGGAATAAGTAACTGAAACAAGAACAAACAGAATTGTGTCTTGAAAGAAGCAAAATGCAAAGAAAGAAGGTAGACTCTACAAGAGTAGTAAGACTCTTCCAAAAGTAGCAGACATTTCAAACAGGCTGAGGGCTGCGAAGGGGTCATGAATGCTAGTTTTTAAGTTGTCTCCAACATGTGCTAGTTAAATTTCAGTAAGGTGGTGAGGGTAGAGTTTTTGGTGGGTTTCTAATAAGCTGCTGATGAGAAAAATCAACAAAGTAAGATATATAATGCTTATAAGTTACTTCAAAAAAGGATAGTCATGAGCTATTACAAAGACTAAAGAGGAAAACTAGTGAAATGAAAGCTTTGGCTATTATTGTCTAAGGTAAGGACAGAGTGGCTGAGGAAAAAGACTAAGGAAATATGCAAAATATTTTTCTAAAGCAGAGAAAAATGATAAATCGAAGGCCCAGGGAAGGTGAGAAGACAAGGGACAAGATAGATGAGCTAATCAGAGAAAAATGAAAAATCTAAAACTTGGGTGAGGTGAGAGGAGCTGCAATAACACAGAGATAAAATTAGGACAGGCAAAAGTAACTGCTGGTGGAGTGTGCAAGTGTTTCTTCTTCAGGTTCTTAGTAAAAGAAGGAAGCAAGGTCCCTGGTGAATATTAAAGAAACTAGAGAGTTTAAGAACTTGAGAAAAAATGGTAAATGTTGATAATAGCTGTGGGAAATGGGGAGAGGAATCAGTTAGACATGAGAACTATTATTTCAAGGAACATAGTAAACATCTTTAACGATAGGAATTGTAGTCAGGGAGCATAATTACCATTATGTCATTTAAATAAACAATAAAATGATTTTATCAATTTTATGTACTAATAAACTCAATGTAAAGTTAAAGAGATACACTTTATTTCCTCCATGAGTACAAGATTATAATTTTAATACTAGTTTCTTTCTGTGGTTGTCAAAAGTGCCCACCAAGAAGACATACAGATCACAAATAACTACATGAAATGATGGTCATCATCTTTAGTCATTAAGGAAATGCAAATTAAAACTACAATAAGATACCACTATTCATATCTATGAGAGCAGCTAAAAGCAATTATCTCATTTATTTATTTTAAACTGCGAAAACTAACAGCTGGTAAAAATGTGGAGTCACTAGAATTCTTATACATTGTTGGTGAGAATGCAAAAGTACAGCCGCTTTAGAAAACAATTTGGTAGTTTCTTATAAAGCTAAATGAACACTTACTGGACAAACCACCAATCTCATTCCTAAATATACACTTGGGAAATGAAAAATTAACGTTCACACTAAACACTTTAAATGAATGTTTATAGGCGTTTTATTCATAATTATTAAAAATTCAAAAACTCAACTGAGGAATGAATAAACAAATGGTGGTACATCATAAGGAAATGTTATTCAGAATAAAAGGAGGAAATTGCTGATTTGTGCAATAATACAGACGAATCCCAACTGTACTTTGCTAAATAAAAGAAGTCAAATTGAAAAAAGCGCATACTCTAAGACTGCATACTGCATGTATATGACATTCTCAGTTTCCAAAGGTTGGGTAGCTGGGTGGACTAGAAGGGAGCATAGAAGAATTGTTGGGAGCTGATGAAATTGTTCTATAATTTGATTGCGGTGGTAAACAACTATCTGCCTTTGTCCAAACTTATTAGAACTATATGCTAAAAAGAATTAACTTCTCTATGTAAAATTTACCCCTAAATAAGCTGACTAAAACAATGTCAAGTGCCTTTTCAAAATGAAAGGACACTGTAAAGACTGATGTCTCCTACTTTGGGTTAAAATACAACAGGATCACAATACCAATATAATGTTAATGCCTCATATATCTTAGAATGTGAGCTATTACTTTGAAACTGCATTTGACCAATATCAATAGATGACATAATTAAAACTTCTTAAATCATAAATAACAATTTCTCAATTTTCTGAATAATCCATCTAATAAAAACCTCTGAGCAACATCAGAATATACAAAGCACAGGTTCCATAGCATGTTAATTTCATTCAGCACAAAAGTTAAGTAAACTTCTGAAGCAAAGAACTGAAGACAACCTCTACCCAAGTTTTACAACCTCTAGAATTGTGCTTGGTATCAATATATTGCTTTAAAAATCTTAATTAAGTGGAGGTGAAGCAGGTAAGATTTTTTTGTTTTTCCCACTATACAGGCATCATATTCACTTTAGGCTAATTTCAGAGGACAATTGTGGTAAAATAAAATTAGGTTTGTTCAAAAAAAAACATTACAATTTTTTACACATCTTTAGAAATCACATATATGTAACAATTCTCCTTCTTTCCTATTAGTTATAGTTCTAAAAGCAAAAACAAAAAGCAAAAAAGCTAACAGAGCTGCTTTTCATCACAGGTACATGTAAAACACAAAAAGCAAAACCCTGCTTACTGCTTGAATTAGTCTGTTCTCACACTGCTAATAAAGACATACCCGAGACTGAGTAATTTATAAAGAAAGAGGTTTAATGCACTCACAGTTCCACATGGCTGAGGAGGCCTCGCAGTCATGGTAGAAAGCAAAGGAGAAGCCAAGGCTCATCTTACACGGTGGCAGGCAAGACAGTATGTGGAGGTGAACTCCCCTTTATAAAACTATCAGCTCTCCTGAGACTGACTTATTCACTATCACGAGAACAACACAGGAAAGACTCGCCCCCATGATTCAATACCTCCCACCGGCCCCTCCCACAACAGGTGGGAATTATAGAAACTACAGTTCAAGATGAGATTTGGGTGGGGGCACAGCCAAATCACATAAGTGCTCATTGAAAATTCTTCACAGCTTTCTTCATTTTACTGTCTCATTACAGAAGGGTAGAAAGAAAAAGGAAAATTGTTTAACCTCCCCAAGATTCAATGTCATCATTTATGAAATTCTCTGAATGCTGCTTCTCTCTTTATCATGAAGCTGTTACGAAGAGCATGTAAGTAGCTTTGTGAAGTACCATAAAAAAAAAAAAATCCTATGTCCCTACAGTATATCTGAGTTAATAAATACTGGTTAAAAGCAATAAATATTTTTAAAATGCACAGTTGCTTTCCATTCAATTAATTGTTCTAAAAGTGGTCTCCAAATGAATACAAATTTGTCTTACGTTATACTCTGTTGAGTAAAAACAGTATTTAAACGGAATGTTTAATTCATTTATTCTTATAACAATGAGACACTTCCTGGGTGTGAAGCACTGTACAAGAGCTTACAAAGCACAGGAAGGTAGAACACATATCCTTGCTGTTAAGGAACTTCAACTGAAGGGTAATTTAAACTCTGTGTTTAGTATGCTTTCACTTGTGTGCAAGAGCATGTGTATCTAAAACAAGTATTACCTAAATGTTCCCTAGCTATATTTTGGAACTCCTCTGTCTAAACCAGAATTCTTTTCCAACTAGTTCAGTTGTTTTCTATGTTTAGTAGAATGTAAACATCTTGTATATTTGCATATGTTTGCATGTGTCTGGGAGTATGCACAAATGTTGCAATCTTCCACAAATAGATGACACATGCTTATACATATATGAATCGCACCTCATGTAAATATAATACCAACCATTAACTGCATATGCATGTGTTACTTAAGTATGTTAGAATAAACACACAGAGAAATGCACACACACACACACACACACACACACACACACACAGACACAGGCTAGATTTTTTCCATTTGCCAACCTGCCTACCTTTCTAAGCCCTTCTATGCTCTTCCCTGCTTGGCTCTATTCCATGTCCCAGGAGGCTGACTCCTCAGACTTCACTTGAGGACTGACTTATTGATCGACCTCCAGTTAGAGTCCAACATGAGTTCCAAGGATGGAAGAAAAGAGATCTGATTTATTTCCCACTCCTTTCCTCTTGCTGTGTTTAGGGCAGCTGCAACATCTCTTCATGATTAATGCTTCTGGTAGGCGGCCCTGCTTGCAAAGTTCCAGCACACACTGGATTCTGGTAACCATTTCTGCCTCTTGTCCCTTTATCCCTAGGAATGGATAGTAATAAGTTCCCACTGTGTCTGGTTTCTGAGAAATTAGCTTTCCCTAGTCAGTTTGTTCCTTAATCCCAGAATGCTTTTGTGAGTAGTTCTTTTATTCAAAAACAAAACAAAAATAACAACAATTAAAAAAAAAAACAACTTTTCATTTGAACCATCTGGATTAAATTCTATTTTCTACCAGGCTTCACATATACATATACACACAAAGACATATCACTCATACATATGTAATATGATACTTATCAATAAATATGTAAGTATGTCAACCACCACTAAATTTCAAATGAAACTACCTAAAATCAACACAACTACTAATGTTTCATGAGGTTCAAAATCAGGTTCCAAACCAACATACTTCAGATTTTTTTTTACTATGGAAGTAGCATATGATAGAAAACATCGTAAAAAACAAAAAATCACCAACACTACCATACTCTGTAATGTAAATTTTAAAATATTTTAAAAGAAATTTGTAATCATATGGTAAATTCATGGTCATGCTGTTATATGGCATGTCTGTTCAATTAACAGCATATTGTGAACATATCACCATGACATTTACCCAAACACTTATATTTAATAGGCTGCATAATATCCTTTCATACAAATTTATAATCATCTACTGCTCCTTGATGTGGGCATTTGGATTTTTTCCCAATTTTTTACTGTTGTTTTCAATGTTTTGGTTAGGATTCTAAAACTGCTAGTATTTATTTATAATACATTCCTAGAAATGAGGGTATTTGAAAAAGGATATGAATATTTTGAAACTACTGAGTGATATCCAGTAAAATATTCTGTGATTAGGAAAATGTTATTTCTGCTGTATGCAATATGCAGCCACAGGCCACATGGGGTTGTTGAGCAATTAAACTGTGGTTACTGAAACTAAGGACATAAATGTTTAAGTAGCCAATGTAGCTAGTGGCCATTTAGAGCACAGCATAGCTTTAGATTCTTACTGCCCAACTGTCATTCAGAAAAGTTGTAGTGATTCACATTTGCATCAGCAGAGTATAAGAGTATTCACTTCCTTATACCATTATTAGCAATGACAGTTACTATTTTCTAATATTTGTCAATTTGACAAAAAGATTGGTATAATTGGTTTGTTGTTGTTTGTTTTGTTTTGTTTCTTGAGACAGGGTCTTACACTGTTGCTCAGGCTGAAATGCAGTGGCATGATCACAGCTCACTGCAGCCTCAACCTCCTGGGCTCAAGTGATCCTCCTGCCTGGCATCCCAAGTAGCTTGGACTACAGGTGTGTGCACCATGCTCAGCTAATTTTAAATTTTTTTGTAGAGATGAGTGTCTCTCTATGATGCTTAGGCTGTCTCTCTATGATGCTTAGGCTGATCTTGAACTCCTGGGTCCAAGCAATTCTCCCACTTCTGCCTCCTAAAGGGCTGGGATTACATGTGTGAGAAACTAGGCCTGGCTGTAATTTTTTAATTTTTCAAATTCAAATTTTTGAATGCTTGGGATAAATATTTTTAAAATCTGTTTTCTATCCATTTGTTTTTCTTTCATGCATTGTTTTCTTTCTTTGCTCACTTTTTTACTAGAGAATGAGTTTGTTTTTCTTAGAACAAATGTACTCTATACACTATATAAATTAATGCCTGGTTATATCTGTGGCAAATACTTTTAAAATTCTGTTTATGATGCTTTTTAATAAACACAAGTTTTACATCTTACATTTGTGTCTTTATTCCAAGTTAATTTAGTCTCAAATCAACTTCTACATAGTACAGATCATTTTTATGAAAATAAAAGGTTAAGATTAACCAGTAAATATGTACATTAAAAGACTATCCCAGCGTCCGACACATAGGAATGCAGATTAAATGTAAAGAGAAAGAATCAAAAATACTCTGCTAGACTCAGAAACAAAATAAATACTTTCAAAGAAGAGAAATGTGGAGTTAATGCTCCAAACCAGCTGTATTTGTGTGCTGTGTAGGTGAAATTAGTTACAGTAAAGTGATTTTCCTCCTATTTAATATGAGAGACTAAAAATAAATCCATAATCCCAGCTTGAAGCAAATTTATACAGTAATTCACACAGGTGGAAAACAGAAGAACTAATACATAATAGGTAAAGATGTTAAATCATTCTAGTAATCAAGAAATATAATCTAGTAATGTAATTGAAACCATACCTACCAAAATGGCAAAAAATAGTAAGTATGGCAAAGTTGTACATAACGAAAACTCTTTTGCCATACTGCCAGGAATACAAATTGGTACGAACACATTGGGAAGCAATTTAGTAACATTTAACAAAATTAAAGATGTCTTTATTTCAACATAGTATTGGAAGTTCTTTATTTCAACATAGTACTGGAAGTTCCAGCCAGGGCAATCAGTCAAGAGAAAGAAATAGAGGGTATATGAATAGAAAGAGAGGAAGTCAAACTACCTTTGTTTGCAGATGACATGATGACATGATCCTATATCTAGAAAACCTGATTGTCTCAGCCCAAAAGCTTCTTAAGCTGATAAGTAACCTCAGCAAAGCCTGAGGATACAAAATCAATATGCAAAAATCACAAGCATTCCTATATACCAACCATAGACAAGCAGAGTGCCAAATCATGAATGAATTCCCATTGACAATTGCTACAAAGAGAATAAAATACCTAGGAATACAGCTAACAAGGGAAGTGAAGGATCTCTTCAAGGAGAACCAAAAACCACTGCTCAGGGAAATAAGAGAGGACACAAACATGGAAAAACATTCTATGCTCATGGATAGAAATAATCAATATCATGAAAATGACCACACTGCCCAAAGCAATTTTTAGATTCAATGCTATTCCCATGAAACTACAAATTATATTCTTCACAGAATTAGAAAAAAAAAAAAACTACTTTAAAATTCTTAGGTAACCAAAAAAGACGCCAAATAGCCAAGATAATCATAAGCAAAAAGAACAAAGCTGGAGGAATCATGCTACCTACCATTCTTCAAACTATACTAAAAGACTACACTAACCAAAACAGCATGGTACTGGCACAAAAACAGACACATAGACCAATGAAACAGAATTAAGATCTCAGAAATAAGACTGCACATCTAAAATCATCTGATCTCCAACAAACCTGCCGAAAATAAGCAATGGGGAAAGGATTCCCTACTTAATACATGGTGCTTGGAGAACTGGCTAGCCCTCTGCAGAAAACTGAAACTGCACCGCTTCCTTATATGTTACACAAAAATTAACTCAAGATAGATTAAAGACTTAAATGTAAAACCCAAAACTATAAAAACTCTGGAAGAAAATCTAGGCAACACCATTCAGGGCATAGGCACAGGCAAATATTTCATGATGAAAATATCAAAAGCAATTGCAACAAGAGCAAAAACTGACAAAGGGGATATAATTAAACTAAAGAGCTTCTGCACAGCAAAAGGAACTATCATCGGAATGAACAGACAATCTACAGAATGGGAGAAAATTTTTGCAATCTATCCATCTGGCAAAGGTCTAATATCTAGAAATTACAAGAAACTTAAAGATAATACAAGAAAAAAACACCACCATTAAAAAAGGGCAAAGAATATGAATAAGCACTTCTGAAAAGAAGACATTTAAGTGGCTAACAAACATGAAAAACAGCTCGACATTACTGATCATTAGAGAAATGCAAATCAAAACCATGAGGATACCATCTCACACCAGTCAGAATGGCAATTATTAAAAGTTAAGACACAACAGATGCTGGCAAAACTATGGAGAAATAGAAATACCTTTATACTGTTGTTGGGAATCACTCAAGTGATTAACATCAGAAGAACATCCTCGTCTTGTATTTGAACACATGAAGAAGAAAAGAAACTAGAATTATTCAGCCAAAGAAAGAGAAAGCTTTGAAATAATTTATTTCTGTGGCTAAGTTATATCTTGAGACCTTTAAATTACTTAGAAAAAATTTTTCCTGAGTAAAATAACAAGTGCTAAAAAAAAAATCAGCACTTAAAAACTTACTGAATAAATGAATGAATGAATAACAAACGAATAAGGAGATCTTGAAATACAGAAAAAATGTTTATCTGCTTGGGATTATAAATTTTACACAAATGTCATATAAATGACCATCCTGAAATAAATGTTTAACCCATACAAAAATAAGAGATCAAAGTTGGTCTACCATCTGAAAAGCTGCTTATTTCTTTTAATGCTATATCTTTTCATTAAATTATAAAGCCTTTCACATGGATGAGCAAATCAGTAATTTTCAGTAATTTGAGTGTCAAAATTTATTTGTCTGTTTTGGAGTGGCTGTGACACCTCATTGACTATAATCACTTAAGATTATAAAATACACCTATACTTTTTTTCCTTTGCCTTAACAATATTTAGAGTAATTAAACTATGTTATAATACAAACAAATGCATTATCCAGAATCCAGAAGCCAGCTGAAATACACGCATACCCATATGTACATGCATGTACATAAACAAAATGAGATAGGCATGCTATATTAATCTTGGTATTTAATTTTAATATTGATACTTTCTCTTTTAGCCTTAATAGTTTTCTTACTTTCTCACTGTCTCATTACAAATAAGAGTACCACTGTTTAAGATATATATGAGTATACATACATATACATATGTATCTAAATATTAAATATTTATGTCAAACTCAGAAGCACAATATGCAAATACATCTTCATTCTAATTCTCAACAAAGCCTTAACTTCTTGCTTCATAAGTTATGTACATATTTTAATATTAAAAGTAGAGTACTGGGTATTTTAGCAGTATCAGTGTGAAAAATCATGAATGTAAATCTAGAAACATTTCATTTCTGCACTATTCTTGGATAGAGAATCTCTGTATTGCTTGATTTCATTTAAGCTTCCTTTATTTTAAAGATGTTAATGAAGATGACTCATCTCTCTATTTCGCTGAATAATTACTCTTGTTTTCTCTCTAATTTCTGGCTTTATAAAGATGTATTTCCTATGTCTCTCTCTTAAGACCATTTCATCTCTTCAACTCCCAAAATAGCATTCTTATTAATACTTCCAAAATATTTATACATTATTACAATGCTTTCTGTTATCTTCTCATCAATTTCCTTCATTTTTTTTCAACTGTAATTTTTTTGTAATTATCTTTATCTTTACATTTGATTTCTTTGAAATGTATTAAGTGGGCTGTTAGGATGAGACGTATACACACATACACACATGCATACACCAATAAAGGTATGTTTTATAATAACTTTCTAAGCTGAAATATTGATATACATAAATCAAGATGTAATATACAATATTTTAGAAAACTCTTGAGTCCAGTATTTTGAAACTTATTATCTATCATATTTTAAAAGTATGATTAAATATCTATCTATACAAGGAGAACTCAAATGAAAATGACCAAGTTAATAAAACAAGTTAGCAAAATCATGTTTCCTTCTAATACTATGTAAGTATGAGCTTCCTTTCAGTTTCATCAACATTTTAATTCAATGACTAAGCTAATTTAAAATACATGTTTGCTTGTACTAACATACACTAATGTTAAAAGCTGCTTACTTTTATACGATTGTGACAGAAAAAAATTAAATGATGGTATCTGTGGTATGGCCCAAATCACCTAATCATTTCTTCAGAAATTTACGGAGTATCTAGTAAGTACAAGGCACTCTAGAGGCACAAGAAGTATCATGACATATTCCTGACCTGAGACTGCCTAAGGGAAAATGTGACTGCTTACAACAACTAAAACAAACATTGGTGGATATAGTACAAACAATCTTCTTCACATTAAAATAACTGTATTAAATGCCTAGCTATATCATATTATTGTGCTTCCTATTAATGTATTCTCAGGCTTACACCATATAGAACTTTTATAAAAGAAATACTACTAATGATAACTATAATTGCTTTCTTGGGCATTTTTCAAAGCTTATACTAATCATCAAGATGCAATGGGAGAGAAATTGTTATAAATAAGAGATACCAAAATGTTTAGAAAATCCTAATGTAATCAAATAAAGAAAAAATACACATATGTAGTATTAGTTAAGTTCATTTATTAAAACAAAAATAGAAAGATGGATAATATTTCACAGCCAGAAAAAAAGGAGTATGCTAAATAACCTAGGATTTTTTCAAAGCATCAAGGAAGCTCATAAATATGCCCATATTTCACTGGATTTGTAATAAAGTATTTTAATAACTTACTATTTCTTAATAATTGTTGATATTTCATAATTTTCATTTGATTATTTTTAATATAAAGCAAACTGAAGAATATTGCATGCAGTTTGGCAAATGTTGTTAGTCTTCTTAAGAAATACCGAAAGATCAACAGATCAGCATTATCCATCCTCATGCACTCCCATAATCTTTTTTCATAAAGACTAGTTCTGATTTTTTTCTATTATAATAAAAACAATATGAGTAACAGCACCCAGCTTTTACACATTTGAAGATTGTTTCAGTAGGACTGACTCTTGGTAATAAGATTAAAAGGTTAACAGTAAAACACAATTGGAGATCAACTTCAAAAGGAACTCTCAAAACCATGCAAATACATAGAAATTAAATAACCTGCTAATGAATGACTGTTGCATCAACAATTAAATCAAGGCAGAAATTTAAAAATTCTTTGAACTGAACAATAATAATGACACAATGTACCAAAACCTTTGGGATATAGCACAGGTAGTCTAAAGAGGAAAGTTCCTAGCCTTAAGGGCCTAAATAAAAAAGTCTGAAAGAGAACAAATAGACAATTTAAGGTCACACCTCAAGGAATTAGAGAAACAAGAACAAACCAAATCCAAACCCAGCACAAGAAAAGAAATAACAAAGATCAGAGCCAAACTAAATGAAATTGTCACAAACAACAACAAAAACAAAAACCAAAAAATAAATGAAACAAGAAGCTGGTTCTTTGCAAAGATATATAAAATTAATAGACCATCAGCAACATTAACCCAAAAAATAAGAGAAAAGATCCAAATAAGCTCAATTATAATCAAAATGGGAGATACTAAAATGAACGTAAGAAATACGAAAGATCATTCAAGGCTACTATGAACACCTTTATGTACACAAATTAGAAAACCTAGAGAAAATGGATAAATTCCTGGGAATAAGAAATAGAAACTCGGAGCAAACTGTAACAAGGAATGAGACTGAAATGGCAATAAAAAACTGCCAACAACAAAAAATTCCAGCACCAGACAGATTCACAGCTAAATTCTATCAGACATTCAAAGAAGAATTGGTACCAATCCTAGTGACACCATTCCACAAGGTAAAGAGAAAATCCTCCCTAATTCATTCTATGAATCCAGTATCATCCTAATACCCAAATCAGAAAAGGACATAGCAAAAAAAGAAAAACTACAGGCCAATATCCCTGATGAACATCGATGCAAAAATCCTTTAAAAAAAAAAAAAGAATTTTTTGGCCTTTTTTTTTTTTTTTTTTTTTTTTTTTTTTTAGCTAACTGAATCCAATAGCATACCAAAAATATCTCTTCAGATATGCAGGGGTCTTGGAACTGCTTGAAGGACAGTCTGTCCCTTATAGGAGCTCAAGTGCTGAGCTGTGAGCTTCGCTGCTCCTTTGAGAGCTGCTGGGCAGGTACTTTTAAGTCTGCTGCAGTGGAACTCATAACCACCTTTTTTTCCAGATGCTCCCTGACCCCTGTATGTCCAAAGAGACACCTCATAAAGGAGAGCACAGACTGACATCTGGCAGGTATCATTCTGGGACAACGATAGCAGAAGAAGAAACTGGCAGCCACCCTTACTGTTCTGTAGCCACTGCAGGTGATCCCCAGGCAAGCAGGGCCTAGAGTGGACCTCAGCAGTCCTACAGCAGAGGAGCCAGACCGTTAGAAGGAAAACTAAGAAACAGAAAGAAATAACTTCATCATCAACAAACTGGACATCCACTCAGAGACCCAATCTGCACATAAACCAATAAACCAGGAAGAAACGGGTAAATTTCTGGACACTTGAAGCCTCCCAAGCCTAAACCAGGGAAGAAGTCAAAACCCTGAATAGACTAGCAACAAGGGCTGAAGTTGAGACAGCAATTTATAACCCACCAACCAACCAAAGCGCAGGACCACACCAGTCCACAGCTGAATCCTACCAGACATAAAAGGAGGAAATGGTACCACTCCTTCTGAAACTATCTCAAACAGTACAAAAAGAGGGAATCCTTCCCAAATCATTTTATGAGACCAACATCATCCTGATAACAAAACCCAGCAACGACTCAACGAGAAAAGAAAACTTCAGGCCAATATCCATGATGAACACAGATGTAAAAATCTTCAATAAAATACTGGCAAACCAATTGCAACAGCACATCAAAAAGCTTATCTATCACAATCAAGTAGGCTTCATCCCAGGGATGCAAGGCTGGTTCAACATAAGCAAGTCTATAAATGTAATTCACCACATAAACAGAACCAAAGACAAAAACCACATGATTATCTCAATAGATGCAGAGAAGGTCTTCGAAAAATTCAACAGCCCTTTATGCTAAAACTCTCAATAAACTAGGTATCGATGGAACGTATCTCAAAATAATGAAAGCTATTTACAACAAACCCACAGCCAATATCATAGTAAATGGGCAAAAACTGGAAGCATTCCCTTTGAAATCTGGCACTAGACAAGGATGCCCTCTCTCACCACTCCTATTCAATATAGTATTGGAAGTTCTAGCCAGAGCAATCAGGCAAGAAAAAGAAATAAAGGGTATTCAATTAGGAAAGGAGGAAGTCAAATTGTCTCTATTTGCAGACAACATGATTGTATATTTAGAAGACCCCACTGTCTCAGCCCAAAACCTCCTTAAGCTGATAAGCAACTTCAGCAAAGTCTCAGGATACAAAATTAATGTGCAGAAATCACAAGCATTCCTATAAACCAATAACAGACAAACAGAGAGCCAAGTCAAGAGCAAAATCCCATTCACAATTGCTACAAAGAGAATGAAATACCTAGGAATATAACTAACAAAGGATGCAAAGGACCTTTTCAAGGAGAACTACAAACCACTGCTCAATGAAACAAGAGAGGATACAAACAGATGGAAAAGCATTCTATGCTCATGTATAAGAAGAATCAATATTGTGAAAACGGCCATACTGCCCAAAGTAATTTATAGATTTAATGTGATCCCCATCAAGCTACCTATGACCCTCATCACAGAACTAGAAAAAAACCACCTTAAACTTCATATGGAACTAAAAGAGAGCCCACATAGCCAAGTGAATTCTAAGCAAAAAAACAAAGTTGGAGGCAACAAGCTATCTGACTTCAAACTACACTACAAGGCTAGAGTAATCAAAACAGCATGGTACTGGTACCAAAACAGAGATATAGACCAATGAAACAGAACAGAGGCCTTGGAGGCAATGCCACATATCGACAACCATCTGATCTTTGATGAACCTGAGAAAAACAAGCAATGGGGGAAGGGATTCCCTGTTTAATAAATGGTGTTGGGGAAACTAGCTAGCCATGTGCAGAAAGCAGAAACTGGATCCCTTCCTGACACCGTATACTAAAATTAACTCCAGATGGATTAAAGACTTAAACATAAAATCTAGCACTACAAAAACTCTGGAAGAAAACCTAGGCAAAACCATTCAGCACAAAGGCATAGGCAAGCACAGGCATCCCCAAACTTTTTACACAGGGGGCCAGTTCACTGTCCCTCAGACTGTTGGAGGGCCGCCACATACTGTGCTCCTCTCACTGACCACCAATGAAAGAGGTGCCCCTTCCTGAAGTGCAGCAGGGGGTCAGATAAATGGCCTCAGGGGGCCACACGCGGCCCGAAGGCTGTAGTTGGGGATGCCTGGGCAAGGACTTCATGTCTAAAACACTAAAAGCATAGTCAAGAAAAGTCAAAAATAGACAAATGGGATCTAATTAAACTTCAGAGCTTCTGCACAGCAAAAGAAAGAATTATTAGAGTGAACCAGCAACCAACAGAATGGGAAAACATTTTTGCAATCTACCCATCTGACAAAGGGCTAATGTCCAGATTCTACAATGGACTAAAATAGACTTACATTAAAAAAAAAAAAAAATCAAAAGTGGGCAAAGGACATGAACAGACACTTTGCAGAAGACATATATGAGGCCACAAACACGAAAAAAAATGCTCATTATCCCTGCTCATTAGAGAAATGAAAATCAAAACCACATTGAGATACCATTTCACATCAGTTAGAACAGCGAACATCAAAAAATCTGGAGACAACAGATGCTGGAGAGGATGTGGAGAAATAGGAACACTTTTACACTGTTAGTGAGAGTGTAAATTAGTTCAGCCATTGTAGAAGACAGTGTGGTAATTCCTCAAGGACCTAGAAACAGAAATTCCATTTGAACCAGCAATCCCATTACTGGGTATATATCCAAAGGATTATAAATCTTTCTGTTATAAAGACACATGCACACGAATGTTCACTGTGGCACTGTTTACAATAGCAAAGACCTGGAACCAACCCAAATGTCCATCAATGACAGACTGGATAAAGAATATGTGGCAAATATACACCATGAAATACTATGCAGCCACAAAAAAGGATAAGTTCGTGTCCTTTGTAGGGATATGGATGAGTCTGGAAACCTCAGCAAACTGACACAAGAACAGAAAATCAAACACTGCATGTTCTTCACTCATAGGCAGGTGTTGAACAATGAGAACACATGGACACAGGGAGGGGAGCATCACACACTGCGGTTTGCTCAGGGGAAGTAGGGAAGGACAACAGTGGGTAGGGAGTTGGGGAGGGATAACATGGGAAGAAATGACAGATATAGGTGATGGGCAGATGGAGGCAGCCAACCATATTGCCATGTATGTACCTTTGCAACAAGCATGCATGTTCTGCACATGTACCCCAGAACCTAAAGTGCAATAAAACATATATATACATATAAAACAGAAACAAAAAAAAACCAAACATTGTGTGTTCTCATTTGTAAGTTCAAGCTAAGCTATGAGGATACGAAGGCATAAGAATGACACAATAAGCTTTGGGGACTCATGGAATAGGGTGGGAGGGAATGAGGGATATAAGACTACATACTAGGTACAGGTACACTGCTCGGGTTATGGGTATACCAAAATCTCAGAAATCACTACTGAAGACCTTACTCATGTAAACAAACACCACATCTTCCTCAGAAACCTATTGAAAAAAAATAAAGACAAGAAACTTTTAAAAAGTGGAAAGAAACAAATCGTGACTGTCAGGTTAACTAGACCAAAAAAAAAGATTAAAAGGTCAAAGAGTAGAACAATTCATGTTACTATTTACTATAAAGATTTCATCCCATTATGATCCAGCTTTTTAGTTTGGCTAAAAATGTTTCAAAAAATGAAATTATTCCATTTACTTGTACATATAGTTACACTGAATTGTTATACTTTACATTTATTTTTTAAAACAATTTTAGTCACTGTCTTGTGACCTGTCAGCCCACGTCCACTCTATTTAAACATTGGATTTTTAGTATGCTTCTGCCTATTTTTATGAGTTATTTGCATGAAAAGCACTCATCTTAATCTGTGATTAATTTTATTACCTTGGAATTTTTCTTGTAATACTTTAGATTAGTATATTATTACTCAAAAATGCTAACATTAACCTTCATTATTTTTTGTGGGTTTTCTAACCTTTAAATGTCTTATCTCCATATCCAAAAGTTTATAAATATTAAATTATATTTTATTATTTATCAAAACTTGATTTTATATGTAATTCTAATTCATTTTAAAAGTATAATACAATATCTAAACTGTTGCTTTACCAAACTGCCACCAGTTTATCTCACCACCACAGATTGAGAGACGATTCCCTTTCCAGTTGATTTTTTATATATCCTTTGTCACAGCTTCCCCATGTACTTGCAGATAAATGACAATTTGTCATATTTGTGTGTTTTTGAGTGCAATAAAAAGACATGAGCATAATATTCAATGAAGATAAAGTGCTGAATTATTCTCAATGAAATATAATTTAATGAATAATGAAGTATGTAAAAAGAAACAACTGTTGTGGCATTTACTTATTCTCCAGCATCATATTTGGGATAAGAATAATTTCAGCTCCCAGTTAGTTTTCTTGTATAGTATTTTAAAATATGCTTTGACAATCCTTCAAACAAATTTTATACTCTTCAGCTTTATTCCTTAAGGCTCTTTAAACTTGTATATATAAAAACTTGGATTTCATGGAACATTTTATACAATTTTTATATTTAAATCTTCTGAGTTATTAACTTGACTAATTGAATTGTTTCTGCAAAACTGGTGAACATATTCTAAGTTCCTTTTTCTATAATCCTCTAGATCTTTGCCTCCAGTAACTTTTAACTTCCCACAAAGAGAATTTTAAGAGATAAGAAAGGTAAGACAGGATTCTGGGAAATCTTTTAGGGATCTTTTACTTTTGAAAAGTAAAAGGTAAGGCAAGCAAAGGAAAGGACAGAAAACTGCTAGTAGAACTTGTTGACGTAAAACAATGTTTTTGAAAAATTAAAGGAGTCCCCAGAATGTACATTTCAAGAAGAGGAGGCATCACATCCGTTTTGTTTTTTACTGTATTGACAGTGTCACAGGCAAAATAGGTGCTCTATGAATAGTTGCTGACTGCATGAAAGAAGCCAAGAGAGCAGAGTGAGAGAGAGGGAGGATGATAGAGCAAACAAGGAAAAAATGCGTGAGCACAAGTATACAGGTGTATTAGCTTACTCTGAGAAGCTTTTTAGGAATCTACCCATTTTTGGAAGAAGAATCTGGGTAATGCAATTTAGCTGACCGAGAAGGACTTGAAATCAGGAGATGTTTAAATCACCATTTTTCTCTTGCTCCTCTGTGACCTTGATTCTGCCATTAAAATTGTAAACTGCCTAAAGTCAAATTTTACTCAGACTCCAGATGAGTAACTCCAATGTTTCTTCTGCTCTCAACTTAGGAATTCCATATGGCTTAGAAATACTACTCATCTGCTTAATGTGTTGATGGAACTGCTAAGGTTGACTGTCATGTCAGAAACTTCACTGTCGTAAGAGGACAATTTACTACTTTATATATATTTCATACCAAGAAATATATGAATACCTATGAATCAGCGGCTCATATTTCTGCCCAAAATCAACCCAATTCTAAAATATATTAGATTTAAACACGGTTTAGACCAAAAGCACGAAGGCATTTTAAGGAAGTATTCATAAAGTAAAAGAACAGGGGTTTTGAGGAAGCAGTAAAGAGCTCAGACTGGGAAAAAGTGTTAAATCATGTTCTAAGTATAAATCTTAGTTAGAGATACTATGGATTTTGTAATTTTGTGCCAACTCCTTTTCCAGACGTGACATTGAACAGAAATGTTCCATATGATGCTCAATTATGTTCAAAATTGTTCCTGACTCTATACATATTTCCATATTGTCATAGCATTTCATCAAGATTAGAATGATTCAATTTATCCATTCACTCATTCAACAAATATTTACTGAATACATATGAAGTGCTAGGGAACAAAATGGCACAAAATATGTACCATCAGTGACATCATAGGGCTTACTGTGTAATGGTATTATTCTACTAGTAGTAGTAATAAACAAATAAGAGCAACAGTTAACATATACAGTATGCATGCCACCAATGAGGTAAAATTATCACCACTTTATGGATGAGAAAATGAGGTTTAAACAGATACACTAGTAAATGTATAATTACAAAAAAAAAAGAGAGAAATGTTGAGAAGGAAAACTAATGTGTGTAGGGGTGCATCTGATAATTGCCTAGGAGTTGGGGACATATTTCTGAAGAAATAATCTTCACAGTAGCTTCCTTGACTCAACCTAAAATATGACAGACCAAACATAGGCTTAAGAATAATAATTCTTACATAGATGAACTTTGGAGAGATCCAAGATGGCTGATCACTAGCAGCTCGGGATTGTAGCTCCCAGTGAAAGCACAAAGAACAAGAGGACGCCACACCTTCACATGAATTCTTGTTGCTCACGCACCAGGAGATTCCCAGCGGAGGAGCCCCACGGGTCACCAGCGCGACTCTTGTGACCCACGAGGCGGTTTTGCCAGCGCCTCGGTGCGTCGGTTCTTGGTGCAGAGTCAGAAAAGCACCATCAATCTTAACGTCGCTCATTTAGTCGGCGCAGTGGGTTGCTCAGATTTCGGCACTGAGAATCAATAAGCTGGACGTCCACTCAGAAACCCAATTACAAAGATGGTAATTATAAAGACCACAGATGGATAAATCTACAACGAAGGGAAGAAAACAGCCAAAAAAGGGTGAGAATACCCAAGATCAGAATGCCTCTCCCTCAGCAGGGGATCACAGTTCCTCATCAGCAACCAAACAAGGCTTGATGGAGAACGAGTGTGTTCCAATTACAGAGGCAGGCTTCAAAATGTGGATAATAAGAAACTTCTGTGAATTAAAAGAACTTGTTCTAACCCAATCCAAAGAAACTAAGAACTTTGAAAAAAGGTTTGACGAAATGTTAATAAGAATACACAATTTAGAGAGGAAAATAAGTGAATTGATGGAGCTGAAAAACACAATAGGAGAACTACGTGAAGTATGCACAAGTTTTAACAGCTGAATTGATCAAGCAGAAGAAAGGATATCAGAGGTCGAAGACCAACTCAGTGAAATAAAACAAGAAGACAAGATTAGAGAAAAAAGGATAAAAAGGAACGAGCAAAGTCTCCAAGAAATATGGGACTATGTGAAAAGACCTAATCTACGCTTGATAGGTGTACCTGAATGTGACAAAGAGAATGAATCCAAGCTGGAAAATACGCTTCAGGATATTATTCAGGAAAATTTTCCCAACCTAGTAAAGCAGGATAATATTCAACTCCAGATAATACAGAGAACACCACAAAGATATTCCTTAAGAAGAGCAACTCCAAGGCACATAATCGTCAGATTCACCAGGGTTGAAATGAAGGAGAAAATACTAAGAGCCGCCAGAGAGAAAGGTCAGGTTACCCACAAAGGGAAGGCTATCAGACTTAGAGCAGATCTCTCAGCAGAAACCCTACAAGCCAGAAGAGAGTGGGGACCAATATTCAACATCCTTAAAGAAAAGAACTTTCAACCAAGAATTTCACATCCAGCCAAACTAAGCTTCATAAGTGAAGGAAAAATAAAGTTTTTTGTGAACAAGCAAGCACTCAGAGATTTCATCACCACCAGGCCTGCTTTACAAGAGCTTCTGAAAGAACCACTACACATAGAAAGGAACAAACAGTATCAGCCTTTCTAAAAAATACCAAAAAGTAAAGAACATCAATATAATGAAGAATTTACATCAACTAATGGGCAAAATAGCCAGCTAATATTAAATGGCAGTATTAAACTCACATATATCATTATTAATTCTAAATTTAAATTGACTTAATCCCCCAATCCAAAGACAGACAGGCAATTTGGATAAAAAACTAAAACTGATCAGTATGCTGCATCCAGACTCATCTCACATTCAAGTATACATAAAGACTCAAAACAAGGGATGGAGAAAGATTTACCAACCAACCAGAGAGCTAAAATAAATAAATAAAAAGCAGAAGTTATGATTTTTGCCTCTGATAAAATGGTCATTAAAGCAACAAAGATCAAAAGAAGCAAAGAAGGACATTATATAATGACAAAAAGATCAATGTAACAACAAGAGCTAAAGATCCTAAATATATACGCACCCAATACAGGAATACCCAGACATACAAGACTTATAAAGAGACTTAGACTCCCACACAATAATAGTGGGACTTCAACATTAATATTAGACAGATCAATGAGACAGAAAATTAACAACGATATCCAAGACTTGAACTCAGATCTGGAACAAGTAAACGTAATTAACATTTATAGAACTCTCCACTTTAAATACACAAAATATACATTCTTATCAGTGCCACATCATATCAACTTAGAAGTTTAAACGAAACGTTGGTTGGCTCCTTGTTATTCTCTTCCCTCATTTTCTTTCATGTCTCCATTATTAAGGACAATTATAGGCATACCCATATTTAGACTGCATTCTAGCCCAGGCAATAAAGCAATACCCCCATTCTCTCTCCCTCTTCCTCTTTCTCTTTCTTCCTCTTCTTTATTCTTTTTCTTATTATTCTTTTTTTTTTTTTAATCAAAAAAAAAAAAAAAATGCTGGTTTCACTCAGCCCTCCTTTCACACAACATTTTTGTGGGCAAAGGGTGATCTTAGCCAGTGAAAGACTTCTGGGCTTATCAATCTTCTGGCTGCGTCAGTCCTGAGAGCATCTGGTAAAAAAAAAAAAAAAAGTATTTCCTGATAAATTTTCAACTTCTCCCTTTCTATTGGCTCTTACAAGAGAGGCTAAAAATATATTTAAGTGTTTTACCTGCTAAAAACAGAAATTTCCTCCCAGTGTCTCTCTTTGGATACCATCTTATCCTTTTTCTCTTCACAGCCAGATTTCCTGGGGAGTGATTAGTCTTCCGCCTTGTTCTTTATCACCTGATCTTCAGACTGTCACCTCCATTAGGCCCATACCTCGCCACTTACCAAAATGTTACCTATAACCTAACTACACAATCCAGCAGATTTTTCTTGTCATTGGCCATACATTACATTTATGTATGTATCACTGTTCAATATTTCTAGAAATTGTCACTTTCCTTGGCTTCTACAACATATTTTCTTCTTGTTTTCCTCATTTCTCTTTATTTTTTCTTAAGGCTACTTAGTATTTTCTCTTTTTTTCCTTCTCATAAAAGAAAGAAAGAAAGAAAGAATCTTCACAGTAGCTTTCTTGACTCAACCTAAAATATGACAGACCAAACACAGGCTTAAGAATTATAATTCTTACATAGATGAACTTTACTGTTTTCAAATCACTTGAGAACAATCACAGTGAATAGTTTATAAGAGGAATATAGGGTTCATGCAGAATATTATTTTAGATACCTTTCTTCTGAGTTCTATAAGACTGGAAAAATCAATTTTGGAACATCAACTTCTCCAAAAAGCCATAAAATAGGCATTTCTGCACCACTGATTCTTGTTCATTAGGATGCTTGGAGAAAATTAAAGTTTAAAGGGGTTATTGCTTATACCTCAAATAATTACCCGACTAGTCCCGGATAAATGCATTTTTTTCTCTTACTACCAAAAGTAGAATGCAAGTGCTTTTACTCCAAATTCCTACTATATTATCCATCTAAATTACAAAGATAAGGTAATAACGGCAACTTACAGGCTCTGGCTATCTTTTTTTCTTTTCATTTAGATTAGTTTATGCTAGAGGTTCTCATACTTTAGGAAGCATCCAAATCACCTTGAAGGGTCATTAAAACACAGAAAGCTGACTCCGAAGGTGTGAGGTGGAGTCGGAAAATTTGCATTTCTAACAAGTTCCCATGTGATGTTGACTTTACTGGTCCACAGCCTGCACTTTCAAAACCACTGATCTAGGATGTGAACCACAGGGACATCTGTAAGTAAAAGTGGGAAAGTACTCATATTTCCCAGTGTCAGGGGCCCTTAGCACATTGATGGTTGTAAGAAACAGTCACATAAAACTCAATAAACTCTTACTATGAACATGAAATTACACGCACTACCCTCTCATGTGTCACTTGGAGAGGCAGCACAGCACAATGTTGAAGACCAAATACCCTGAAGGTAAACTGTCTGGGTTGAAATCCAAGCTCTGCCACTAAAGAGTTATGCAGTCTTGAGCAAATTATGTAACTTTTCTCTGCCTCAATTTCCCCATCCATAAAATTAGGAAAATAATATCCACCACATAAGATGTTTAGAAAAATGTAATGAGTAAAGCACTTAGAACAATGTCTGATTTATATTACATATAATTGTTTGTTAAATAAATGCTAGTCTTCTGATTAAAGCCTTACAAAAGCTGTGATCAGGACTATGCCCAGCTGATCTCTTCAGCACCTTCATTTTTCACTTTTGTTGTTTATTCATTAAGAACTGAATGTCTAGCCTATATCAACTTTAGAGGAACCTTTATTTTTATCTTATATACGGAGGGCATATATACTTATACCCTCCTTATATTATACCCTCCTTAAATATATATATATTACACATATATATACCATATATATATATATGTATTTACTTCTCTCCAGTTTCAACATCCCCTCATTTTTAGCCTGTTTTATTTAACATAGCTTTGCAAATTTCTCCCTGTCCTTTATTGGAATGAAGGAAGATATATAAATTAATCACCCCATAAATATACTGATTTTTCCCTATATTTAAATACTACAATTATTAAACAATGGAAGTAAACTAAAACACATTAAGCTTCAATTATGAACTAAAAAAACACCTTCAGCTATTGTATATTACCTTTTGCACAATAATGGGCTATAATACAGGCATACCTTATTTTATCTGGCTTCACTTTATTGTGATTTATAGATATTACATTTCTTACAAATTGAAGTTTGTGGCAGCCATGGTTCAATCAAGTCTATTGATGTCATTTCCCAACAGCACTTTTTCTCTAAAAACCCTATCCCTACCAAGTTATTCTTTTCCCCTTCTCTAAAAAACCCTACTTACAGTTATTCTTTTCCCCTTTTAACAAAAACTTTTTTTTAGTTTTTACTAAAATTTTATCAAATGACAAGAAATCTTAATTACAGGTTGCATGTTGTATCTGTCCAACAAAACACTAATGTTTCTTTTGCTTCTTCACATAATAATTCAGTAATTATGGGTCTGACCCATAGAGGATATTCAACAATCACTCATGGACTATGGCAATCAGGTGACAATAATGAAAATGCTCAGTCTTTCGAAGGGAGTTTGGAAATTCACTCTGTTATTGGTCTAAACCTATAAACATTGTCTCTTCACTATGACTTCTAAATGCTTCCTGTGATCTTGTAAAAGGCCTGAAAAACCAGGCCTTTTGGTTTTTCAAAATCAATTTCAAAACAATTTCAAATAGATTAGTCTGTGACATGGGAATTGAGGATGAAATTTCACATTTCTATATACTTGGGGTGAAACAGCATTGAAGAAACGATCAGAAGTATTATTTTGGCTTGGAACATTTCTGTTAGATAGAGGAATGAAAACAATTACAGGAGTTTATTAAAACAGGAGATACTCTTCCGTATAGAATAATACTGAACATCCAATTCATGCAAAAATTTTAAGTCTTTGTAAATTTCTTTAGTCTTTACTCTTCTGTATGGTCTTCCTCTTTTCCTAAGATTTCAGACCTCAAAGATTCCAATGCTTCTTGCTTTTTTACTCTCTCCTGGCCTTCCAGTATCAGTTTACACGTAGGAGCATGGAACATGTATGAAATAAAATGTCATTCACAATTAGATTTTCCCTGAGTCAGGCATTTGTAATTTCAGCCTTTTGATCTCACTCACAGAAAAAAAATATTGTTTTTGTTTTTGATATTTGTTTTGTTTTAAGGGTTTGTTTCCATTCCTCATCTTCATTGAAGCAATTGATAAGTATGGGCTGAACAAAAATTTTTAAAAATTTCTATAATTTAGAACAGTGCTTCTCAAACTACAGATCACTTTAATGACAATTACTTGGCATCTTTTTGAAAATTAGATCTTGTTGCCCCCTCTCCATATTTACTGAATCTTAATCTCCATTGGAATGGTCCTAGAACCTCCACATCTCACAAACGTGCAAATGATTTTCCCATATCTAAACACTAAACGCTACTATCTGAGGGTAATTATTCAACTTGTATTCATGTAAAAAGGCAATGTCATACTAAAAGGATTTCTTCTAAAATAAACTTTTTATAAGAAAAAAAGAACACAACAGGAGATAAAGCCTTTCATGGCCCTTAGTCATCATAGAAAATAGCCTCATAAGATGAATTATTTTTTGCTAGTAATAGAGAGAAACTACTATTGTATTGTATCAGTATGAACAAGATTAGAATTATCTTATGCCACATTTAATGATATACTTAGCAAATAGATATTTTAATAAGAATTACTTTTTAATTTTTTAAAAATTAAGCCTTTCTCTTTACTTAAAGTAATGCCATGTAACATTTCTTAAACTCTTGAATTTGACTTAATATATAAATGCTTAACACATACATCATTCAACTTGTAACTTACAAACACTGACTTCCTAATTTCTTTATTTTGGAGGTAATGTTTTCACATCTTTGCCCTTCCAACAACACTGTGAAGTAGGTACAGAAAATGAAATTCAGGGAAAGAGATTAAGCATATTGTCCAATGTCTGACAGAAAAAAACAAATAATCCAGCATAGATACAGTTGGTACAGAAGGTGTCAACCTGAATCAACCTCTGAACAGGCTTTCGTGCCAGCTTTCTTTCAGGAAATAATCAAGAACTTTACAGAAAAGAATATTGCTTTAATTGTCTATAATCACAAACTAGGATTTCTAAGGGTAAATAAAGGAAATGCAATTTGCCAACAATCAAAAAAATAACTCAGACCTCTCCAAATATCTAAGAAAATAGTTTGATTCACAAGATCTATGATACTGAGAATAATACAAATAAGCTCTACAGGAATGACACACATAAGAAATCACTGAATCATTAAACAATAATTATTTCCTTACCTATAGGTAGTTGCGTAACACTTTCAAATTAGTAATCCCAATAATTTCTCCAATCTGGATCTGTTTTAGTTTCATTGGCACTTTCTTGAAGGTGAATGCCAGAATTATAATCTAAGGGATGTAAGTGTTACTCTTACCATTGAATAAAAACCAGACTACTGCCTCTGATTTATTCATTAGAGTATTCCCATTAATGCCTAGATTATTTTAGACTTTATGTACACATTTCGCCTCTGTAACTATATATAGTCCTACGTTCTTTAAAACAGTCTCATAACACTAAACCCATATTTACTGAGCACCTTTTGTGTGCCACCATTAAACCAGGTTCAAGGAAGACAAAGATGAATTAATATACTCCCTGATTTCCCAAATTCACAACAGAACTATTTTTTTAAAGTAATTTCAATACTACAAAATAAGTAATATAGTCATGGTTGTGAATTCTATGCAAACACAGGGAAAGGAGGGCCTAATTTGAACTGGTGGATTTAAGAAAGACATTAAACAGAATTGATGCCCAAAATATATTCCCAGGAAAGACAGAAACATTACAAAGATAGAAAGGTATGAAATAACAGACCACATTCCCGGAAGTTAAAGGGATTTTGGTAAATTGTAGCTTCAGACATGCGAACGATTGTCAGGAAGAACAACTGGAAAAACTGAAAAAAGCTATACAGGATTTTTGTATGTTAGAATGTGTCAACCTGACCAATACATAATGCAGATTCACAAGAGTATTTTAAGCATTTAAATAACATAACCAGTCATAACTTTAGATATTCCAAACATCTAAACATGACAAAGAGAAGCAGAAGAAACAGGAGTCAGCTGGGTGCTAAGTCTCATGCCTGTACTCCCAGCACTTTAGGAGGCCAAGGCACGCAGATTGCTTGAGCTCAGGAGTTCGAGACCAGCCTGGGCAACATGGTGAAACTCCATCTCTACTAAAAATACAAAAATTAACCAGGTGTGGTGGCATGCATCAGTGGTCCCAGCTACATAGGAGGCTGAGGCAGGAGGATCACTTGGGCCCAGAAGGCAGAGGTTGCAGTGAGCTGAGATCATGCCACTGCACTCCAGCTGGGTGACAGAGTGAGACTCCATCTAAACACAAAAGAGAGACAGAGACAGAGACAGAGAGAGAGAGAAAGAGAGAAAGAGGAGAGAGAGGAGAGAAACAGGAGTCTTCGACACACAGTGGTGAAGGTGTCAGCTGAGACAGCCGCAGCAAGGACATAAAGCAAGTAACAAATCTCAAAGCCATGTATGAGGTTTCAGTTATATGAATTCATGACTCATTAAATGTGAAGGGTGAAGAAAAGTGAGTATATGAATATTCCAAATAAATTTTTATGCCAGAATGGATAACGTTAACAAAGACACAAACTGAAAAGTAGGGGCAGTGGGGAGCAGAGAAGTGAATCAACATAATGAGTACATGCCTATAATGCTGAGTTTGAGGTTCTATATTCATATACAGTTGACCCTTGAAATACATAGGTTTGAACTGTGTGGATTCACTTATACATGGATTTTTTTTTAAGATTAAATACATTGGAAAGTACTTTTGGAAATCTGAAACAACTTGAAAAAGCAGATGAATTGCCTAGCCTAGAAATATTGAGAAAAAATAAGAAAAAGGTATGTCATGAATCCATAAAATATATGTAAATATTAGTCTATCTTATCATTTACTACCATAAAATATGTACAAACCTATTATTAAAAGTTAAAATTATCAGAACTTATACACACACAGAGACCATACATGATGTCATTTGTAGTTGAGAAAAATATGAACATAAAAATGCAGTACTAAATCACAACTGCATAAAATGAACTGTAATATATACATTACTACTGTAATAATTTTGTAGCCACCTCTCATTGCTATTGTGGTGAGCTCAAGTCTTGCAAATATCTACTTAAAATGCTGTGTGATACTAATCATCTCTGTGTGAGCAGTCTGTCTCTCTACTAAACTGTATATCACAGTAAAAAGTGCTCTCTTTTGCTTCTTGTTAATTTTTCATCATGTTTAATGCAATACTATAAACCTTGAATAACACCATGGGACCCACACAAAGTGCCACTAGTGATGCTGGAAATGCTCCCAGCAGAGAAAAGTCATCGTATAACAAGAGAATGTTGAATTGCCTGATATGCACAATAGATTGAGGTCTGCAGCCTTAGATGCCCACCATGTCAGAGAGATCATTCATCTTGTCAACAGATGATGCAAATCTATGCTATCAATAAATACAGTACAATATTGTAAAGGTATAATCCCTTCCTTATAATTTTTAAAGAAACATTTTCTTTTCTCTACCTTACTTTATTGTAAGAATATAATATAGACATATACCATACAAAATATGTGTTAACTTTATTATCAGTATGGCTTCTGGTCAACAGTAGTCTATTAGTAGTTGTTTCTGGAAAGTCAAAAGTCATATGTAGACTTTTTACTATGCAGGGGGTCAGCACCCTTCATCCCCTGGTTGTTCAAGGGTCCACTGTATACGCACTCTAACAGGATGGCTAAAAGGGAAGGGAACAAAGGAAAAAGGGGCTAAACTGGGCAGGTGAACTAGGATCCCATCTTAGAAAATTTTGATGAGACTAAGAGGCCTGCATTGCTTAAAAAAGCAAAAGCAGTATCATAGGTTTTAAAAATAGCAACCTGATAGAATAAAACATTATTTTAGAAAGATAATTCTAGTGAGAAGAGGGAGGAAAAGATCTTAAAGGAAAGAGATGTAGATGAGTTATCAGCAGTCTAGGTTTAAAGTGATGAAAGCCTTTATAAATAAGGAAGCAACATGAGAGAAAGGAACAAATAAGTGAGAAAGTCCAATGGGGCCTCCTCTTCTTCCATCCCTGGATTAACTGTCACAGACCCTCTTCACATGCTAAATATTTTCTCATTTACGCTAAACCTTCAGGTATTTTTTCTACATATTGGTGACTCCCATATCTGTATCTGTGGCCCTGAGGTTGCTCCTAAATTCCAGATGTGTATATCCATCAGCCTACAGGACACAGCTATCTGGAAATGTCACATATACGTAAAACAGCATGCCCCAAAATTTCTCCCTAACCTGGCTTCCTATAGGATCTCAGTCTATGACATCGTCAACTAGCTGCGGAATTATAAACCTGAAAGTAATCCTTAAAATCTCTCTTTCACCCATCACCTTCTTTGCCAAGTTTTGCTGATTTTGACAGATTAACTAAGCTAGTAATTTACAATTTTACTTAATAATCAATACTCCCACAAATACTGAATCATTCTCTAAATCCCAATTTACATTTTTACATCTCATTGTCACTTCCATCTCTCACCTGTCAACAACTCACTAAGTGGTTTCCAAGATGAAGCTGTAATTATCCCTAAAAAACACAAATTTGATCATGACTTTTCCTAGTAAAAGAGCATTCAAAATTTCCTATTGCCCCCAAAGATCAAACCCTTTAGGATGAAATTTGGCACCTTTTACCTTTTCCAACCACACTTCCTGTATTAGTTTTCTATTGCTACCATAACAAATTGTCACATGTTTAGTAGCTTAAAGCAACACAAATTTTTTATTTTATTTCACTTAGTTCTGGGATACATGTGCAGAATGTGCAGGTTTGTTACATAGGTACATATGTATCATGATGGTTTGCTGCACCTATCAACCCATCATCTAGGTTTTAAGGCCTGCAGGCATTAGCTATTTGTCCTAATATTCTCCTGTCCTTTGTCCCCACCATGCCCTGACCCCAGTGTGTAATGTTCCCCTCCCTGTGTCCATGTGTTCTCATTGTTCAACAACCACTTATGAATGAGAACATGCAGTGTTTGGTTTTCTGTTCCTGTGTTAGTTTGACGAGAATGATGGTTTCCAGCTTCATCCATATCCCTGCAAAGGACAGAAAGTTATTCTTTTTTGTGGCTGTATAGTATTCCATGGTGTATATGTGCCATATTTTCTTTATCCAGTCTATCATTCATGTACATTTGGGTTGGTTCCAAGTCTTTGCTATTGTAAATAGTGCCACAATAAATATACATGTGCATGTGTCTTTACAGTAAACACAAATTTATTATAATACAATTCTGGAAGTTAAAAGTCCAGAAAGAGTCTCCTGGGGTAAAATCACCATGTTCACAGAGCTATGTTCTTTTTGCAGGATATAAGGAAGGAATCTATTTCTTGTCTTTTCCAGTTTCTAGAGGCTGCCATCATTCCTTGGATCTTGGCTACTTAACTACTTTTGTAGTCATATTATAGCCATATCTCCTTGACTGACTATGACTTCTACCTCCCTCTTCCATGCAAGAATACTTGTGAGTAGAAAAGGTCCATGTGGATAATCCAGAATTATCTTCCCATCACAAAATTGTTAACATAATCACATCTGAAAAATTCCTTTTACTTTTTTTTTTTTTTCTTTTTTTTTACCATGCCGTCTCTATGGGAAACAGCAACTTAGATTTAATGTTACATAAGGAACAAGAAAATGGTTTCTGAATGGCAGCTTTCCATTTACAAGTAGTGGCAAAGTAAATGGTTGGATGTTATGAGGTAGTTGATCTAAATTGTGAGGCTTTCTTTTTTTTTTTTTTTTTTTTTTTTTGAGTTTTGCTCATTACCCAGGCTGGAGTGCAATGGCGTGATCTCAGCTCACCACAACCTCTGCCTCCTGGTTCAAACAATTCTTCTGCCTCAGCTTCCCAAGTAGCTGGGACTACGGGCATGAACCACCATGCCCAGCTAATTTTTGTATTTTTAGTATTCACATATGCCAGCAATTAGGATGAAGACATATTTGGGGAGCCATTATTCTGCCTACCATGCCTCTTTTCCCCTCTTTCCCTGATGAGTAATGTAGTCTCCACTCCAGGTATATAAAATGGAATCCTTCAAATAGTCCTTCAAATATGCCACAAAATTTTTCACCCCAAGATCAGATGCAGCTCCTCTGTCTGAAAAACTAAACTGTGTCAGGCCCTTCAATAGTACAGTCATCGTTATCCTTCACAACTCAGCCTACCTTTTATCCTTTCCTCAACTGTCTAACATACTATGTCCCCTAAACTACTATAAAATTCCTCTAAAATGGGGTTCATCACTTCAATCATAAGTGAATTCTTACTAATCTGTCTTCCCCAACAGACTTTTAATTTCTTTTGAGGCAAAGACTGTCACAGTCATCATTGTATCCTCACCTAATATTTTTATGATATACTAGGCAACTAAATACATATTTATTGAATCCTAACTCAAGAGAGAGTCAAAAAAATACTTAATAGTTGTGGGATTCCTTGACAAATTTCACCTATTTATTTCAGATGAACACTGATGACCTTCCTGAAAACCCACATTCAAGACTGCAATAGAAGTGGAGAAGTCTTTTCAAACTTATTTCTAGAGAAGACTCAGAAAACTTCATTGACTATCTTATGATCCAGTATTATGGACATGAAGAAATGATTCTTAAGGTCTCCAACTGAAGTGATTCTAGAGTCAAAAAAGGATATAGATTTATTATTTAAAAGAGAATATAGCATAACTAGAAAGTAGTGGGAAAATCATACCTCTCAGAGGCCACCATTAGGAAATATCCCTCACGGTAAGATCATGAAACAATGAGCACTTTGGTGTGAAGATGAGGGTCTTTGATTACTAAGAGAGATACAAGAAATTGTAACTGATTTTTACTGGGGTTGATTCTATTTCTCATTAATCTAAATAACTATCAATCAGGATTCAAGGATGTCCACAAGATTGTAATTTCTCTCTATGGGTATTCCTGTTAAAAAAATCTCATTTTTGGTATAGTTTTAACATATACAAATTGTTACATAAATAACAAAAAAAAATGAACATGAAGTTTCGGTTTTCTGCAAAGCTTATAAATACATAAGAATGAGGTATCTCATTTTTTAAAATCACTTGTAGATATCTTTTTAATATCTTTGGTTTTTCTATTTTGAATCCTAGCATTTTGATGTCATTAAAATTCTTACCATGCAAACATAGTCTACATAAAATAGATTGTGGGACAAGCCTTTTGTGGCACCATTAAATCGTTCCATTCAAGGACAAGGTAGCAGATGAACACTAATTTAGTTAATGTGATAAAGATAAATGCTATTATGTAAAGTTAAAACAAGTATGCCTTTTCTTGTATATCATTCTCACTTTTCAAATGGGTTAATATATGGCTTTAATTTGCAAATAAAAAATATTAAATATTACATAAGACTGTGTCACCATTTTAACATCAGAGAGAAATCTCATCAAGGTGTCAAATAAATTTAATGGAAACAATTATAGTTTGTAGTAGTATAAAATACAGATAAGCTGAATAGAGTGCAACCAGAAATATTTTCTATCTGTACTCAAAAACACCTATGAAGTTTTCTAAGAGCATGGTAACTACATGGAAAACTCACTTCAAATATAAAATAATAAAAAATATAGAAAATAAATTATTGTACAAATAGAATTGAAACTGAATATATCTTATTTCCAAAGAGATGTCACCCATAAATCTAAACCAAGCGCAACTCTGGAATCACTAAAAGCCAAAATTTCTAAATTATTCTGAAAATAGAATATTAAAGTCTTTTGTTTATATTTTTGAAATATTATATTGAGCACTTACTAGATGTCTAGATTTTTTTAAAAAAAACATCAAGTATTTAATGAATGCATATTATATGTAAGACTCTGAGAGATACAAAGAGGTGAATAAAAATATCCTTATGGCTCTCAAACAGCTTATTATCTAATGGGCATGGCAGATAAGCAAAACTAGCAAATATTAGACTGAATAAAGTAAGTGCCATAACTACTTCAAAGCTCAATGTAAGCTGAGGAAGAAGACATTTTTATGACATGCTTTATAAATATGTACGTCAAGTAAAGTAGACTAATAATGAAAATGACATAATGAAAATATCATCACGTGAGATATATACTTCCACCTCAGAAGTATATGTTAGCTGCAGGTAGGGAGAGGGAGGAGACTACTAAGGAAAAAGTGTTACGTGGGTCAAAGAGACCAATCCACAACAGAAGCTGAGAAGGCTCTCTCTTCTCCCTTTCATACTCTTACTTCTGATTGACTCACCCCATCCACCCCTTACCACTTCTCATCTGTCCCTACTTTCTACCAACCACTTTTCTTCTGCTTCAAGTATAGAAGTACAAACACAAATAATACTTGCACCAGAATTCCTCTGTTCTTTTGGGGTTTACAGAATAGTAAATGTGTCCTCGATGTCTAATCCCCATCAAGCTACCACTGACTCTTTTCACAGAACTGGAAAAAAACAACCTTAAACTTTATACGGAACCAAAAAAGAGCCCGCATAGCTAAAGAAATCCTAATTTAAAAAAAAAAAAAAAAAAAGCTGGAGGACTCATGGTACCTGACCTCAAACTATACAACAAGGCCATAGTAATCGGAACAACAAACCTGACAAAAACAAGCAATGGGGAAAGAATTTCCTGTTTAATAAATGGTGGTGGGATAACTGGCTAGCCATGTGCAGACAGCTGAAACTGGACCCCTTCCTTATACCTTATACAAAAATTAACTCTAGATGGATTAAAAACTTAAACATAAGACCTAACACCATAAAAACCCTAAAAGAAAACCCAAGTAATATCATTCAGGACATAGGCATAGGCAAGGACTTCATGACTAAAACACCAAAAGCAATGGCAACAAAAGCCAAAATAGACAAATGGGATCTAATTGAATTTAAGAGCTTCTGCACAGCAGAAGAAACTATTATTAGAGTGAACGCGCAACCAACAGGATGGGAGAAAATTTTTGCAATCTACCCATCTGACAAAGGGCTAATATCCAGAATCTACAAAGAACTGAAACACATTTACAAGAAAAAAAACAACTCCATTAAAAAGTGAGTGAAGGATATGAACAGACACTTTCCAAAAGAAGACATTTATGAGGCCAAGAAACATATGAGGCTCATCATCACTGGTCATTAGAGAAATGCAAATCAAAACCACCTGAAGATAACATCTCATGCCAGTTAGAATGGTGATCATTAAAAAATCTGGAGACAAAAACAGATGCTGGAGGTGATGTGGAGAAACAGGAACACTTTTACACTGTTGGTCGGAGTATAAATCAGTTCACCCATTGTGGAAGACACTGTGGTGATCCTCAAGGATCTAGAAATAGAAATACCATTTGACCCAGCAATTCCATTACTGGGTATATACTCAAAGGACTGTAAATCGTTGTATTATAAAGACACATGCACACATATGTTCACTGTGGCACTGTTCACAATAGCAAAGACTTGAAACTAACCCAAATGCACATCAATAATAGACTGGATAAAGAAAATATGGCACATATACACCATGGAATACTATGCAGCCATAAAAAAGGATGAGTTCATGTCCTTTGCAGGGACATGGATGAAACTGGAAACCATCATTCTCAGCAAACTGACACAAGAACAGAAAACCAAACACTACATGTTCTCATTCATAAGTGGTTGTTGAACAATGAGAACCCATGGACACAGGGAAGGGAACATCACACACCAGAGCCTATTGGGGGATGGGAGAGCTAGGGGAGGGATAATAGTGGGTGGGGGGATTGGGGAGGGATCACATTAGGAGAAATAACTAATGTAGATGACAAGGGAATAGATGCAGTAAACCACCATGCCATGTGTATACCTATGCAACAATCCTGCATGATCTGCACATGTACCCCACAACTGAAAGTAAAACTCAAAAAAAAAAAAAAACACTAAAAAGCAAAACATTAAAAAAAAGATGGTGACCCTCCATTAAATTAAGTAATTTGGAACTAATAATTTATAAAATAAAATACTGAAAAAGTGCAATGCTTAAAGGGGAAAAAAACCAACAATTCATTCTATCTTAATGTTTGTTTTCACTCAGCATGTGAATTCTCTACCAACTTGGCTAAATATTAAACTGTTCAGGTATATAAATATCATGAGATATTTGTAAATGTCATAGTTACAACCCTTGGTATTCTAATGGCTGTTTAAACTTTTTAATGTATTTAAGGCTAATTTTCATTAATATTTTGATGATTAAGTCTAGAGTCCTAGAATTTTACGTATTCAGGAAAAATTAAAAATAGGGGAAAAATGCTGATGTAGAATGTTCTTTATTAAGCTTTATTTTAATATTATGTCCTTGGCTACATCAAAAGGATGCTAAAATCAACAACCTATGAAATCTGTTTGCAAAGTTTTACAGAAATACTGTTGAGGACATTGTTATCTAAAATCCCAAGAGAGAAATTTCCCTTAGAACTTACTGGAAGTGAAATTTTGCTTTAAACAAATTAAAATATTTCTTCCTTTGTAATCGTGAAATTAGCTAACTCTTTTTCTGTAACAGCTTCCTAGAAGCTTACAGCTAAATTTTAAGCTCAACACAGAAAGTATACATAGGCCTTTAGGAGCCTGTATTTTATATTTTATTTACTATTTCTGAATTTCTACCATTACTTATTTTTCCCCAGTATTGATAATTTGTTTCTTTCTCTTTTTTTGTTTTTGTTTGTTTGTTTGTTTTTTGTTTTTTTGACGAGCTCAAGTGATGCTCCCACCTCAGCCTCCCAAAATGCTGAGATTATAGGTGTGAACCACTGAGCCCGGACATTATGTTTCTATTTCTATTTTAACATTACTATAATATGATTTGGTTTTAGCTACACAAGTACTATTTAAACATGGTAAAATGAAAATTGACTTTTTTATGTTGTTTAAGTGTGCCAACAAATTCCTTAACTTTTTCCTACAATTAAAAATCAAAATAGCCTTCAATGTTTTAGTGAGGTATGTACATACCTCACATATGAGGTAAGAGGTATGTGGAATCACCACTATATTTAGGATGTGCTTATCTCACATTTATCCTTTGCTTATAAACCTTCAGCAGTGGCATTTTCCATCACAGTTCTGATATTCAAGGCTCTCAAAAATCTGATTTTAACCTAAACTTTTCAGATTATTCACCTTTCCAAATCATCTGCTTCTGTCAAACTGATCTTGCCTTCCTTAAAACAAGTCTAGAAGTTTTCCATGTTTAGCTTCTCCTCTTATTAAATAAGTGCCCTCCTTCTGCCTATTCTCAGACTTACTCTGAGTTTATCTTTGAACCATTCCAGCCGATTTGTTCCTCTCTTCTGAATTCCTGTAACACATACTGTGACTTTAGAAATAGTTTTTGTTGGTTTTTTAACAACGCTTTATATAAATACTTTTCAAATTGAGGTTCACAAAACCAACTTATTGGCTATAAACACTTTTAAAAATAAAATATAACGCAGCTCATTTAGGAAGCTAAAACAGTGTTTTGTAAAACTTGTTTTTAGTTACACACACATATATATCAATACTCCCAAGTTTGTGTGCCCTGGGTCTTCAAATAAAATGGAATTTATTCCTATTAATTACGGAAAAAATAGTTTTTAAAACATTGCATTACAGTGTTCTACAAAACATTAGCATGTAATATTATTTTAGAAAATTTTCATATTACAAACATAGTAACATGTTCAATGAAAAACATTTTTAAACTATTCCCAAATCACCCATAACGACTCCAATCCAAGATAATCATAATTAATATCCTGGAGTATAGCCTTTCGACTTTTTCTATGTATTTGGATATCTATACCTTATTTTATAAAAATCAGATAAATACCATAATCCTATTTAATAAACTGCTTTCCTGCTTTAATAATATATAGCATGAATATTTTGTCTTATAAATAATTTCTCAATAAAACATCATCCTAAAAATTTATAATTGCTTGAGGACAGGTAACATTTTTCAATATTTTTTAACCTTAACCTTTGAATAAAATAATACATTCACAGTGTTAAAAAAAATTAAAATGTAATAAGTAAACAGTTTCCCTTAAACCTCTGCTTTCAATTTCAAGCCCCTCTTCAAACATGTAATCTCTGTTACTATATTCTTGTATTATTTTTGAAGTGTTTTTATCACACAGAAGCAAATTCAGACTTATAATCTTATATTCCTATGTTTTTTATGTAAAAGTTAACAATATAACCTAAACTGTTTGCAGCTTAGTTCTTTGTACTAAAAATGTCTCTTGGAGCTCTCCCCAGTCAGTACATATTTAACTCCCTGTCACAGTACTCCACTGGATACGGTACTATAATTTCTTTAACTAGCCCTAATGGTGAAAATTTCAAAGGGTTTCAGTTTTCTAATATTACAAACAATGCTGCAGTGACTAACCTTGGAATGACACCATTTCATACATACATATAACTAAAGGATAAGTTGTGGAAGTGTTATTGCTGAGTCAGAAGTATATATATTTTACAACTTTGACAGATTCTGCCAAAATGCCTTCTACAGTGGTTTTTCATGTTGTTGAGAATTTATACTCTCAACAGCGAAGTATCAAAGGGCATTTTTATCCACACCTTTGTCAAGACACTAAGATTAAATTTTAAATTTATGCCAATCTAATAGATGAAAAAATATCTCAATATATTTTTATTTGTATTTATTTTACTGAGAATGGAGACAATCTATTTTAATATATTTAAAATCATTTGTATTTCTATTTTATAAACTATCCACTCATCTCCATTGCCAATATTTTTATTTGGTTGTCCTTATCAATTTCTAAGTAGCACACTGTATATTAAAGAGATTCACCCTTTTGGGGTATCAGTTTGCATTGATTATATTAACAAGTATTTTAATTATTAATTTTCTAAAGGCAACCATTATATACACATCATATTTTTCCTTTTTCTGATTCATTCCTTTATTCTTTTATTTTCATTACTTCTATTCTTCTGCATTCCTTTGATTCAATTCTAGGTTTGATTTTTCCTAGTTTTTTTGGGGTGAGATGATGAACTCATTTATTTCATTCTTTTTGTTTTAATAATATAAGTACTTAAGGCTCTGAATTTTTCTCCAAGTGCAGTTTTGGCTATATCAGTTAACATATCACATATATTTTTATTTCCTTCATCCCTTGCCGACATCCACTGTGACAAGCAAGTAATGTACCCTTAGAACTTTAGGGTACATTCTTCACTTTCAGCAGGTAATTTTTTTTTTTTTTTGAGGCGGAGTTTCACCCACTCTGTCCCTCAGGCTAGAAGGCACTGGCATGATCTTGGTTCAATGCAACATCCACCTCCCAGGTTCAAGTTATTCTCCTGCCTCAGCCTCCCAAATAGCTGGGATTGTAGGCATGAGCCACCATGCCCAGCTAATTTTTCTATTTTCAGTAGAAACAGGTTTCACCATGTTAGACAAGGATAGCCTCAAACTCCTCACCTAAGGTGATACACCCACCCTGGCCTCCCAAAGTGCTGGGATTACAGGTGTGAGCCACCATTCCCGGTCACTTTCAACAGGTAATTTTTGTTGCAGGTGGTAAAATCCATTACAGCGTGTTTCTTTGACTACACCTTCTCTTAGTTTTGTTTTTACACAATTACTGCATGATCTAAGTAATAGCAGCAAGAGGAAGACAAATGCCTAGGTATACTGTGCAGGGAGTGGGGGCGGGGGAGCACAGCGACAACCCACCTCCTAAGCCAAAACCTCCAGGCTCTTTTCAGTTTAAAGTAAAAAAGCCAAGCTACAAGTCAAACCTTGGACCATACAGAGAACCTGTCTTCCCGTCTTGCACACTTTCCTCTGACTGACCCACACCTTTCACGTATTTTACTTATACTTACCCTTTCCTAATTGGTTATTTTTTTGAGACAGTCTATGTCACCCAGGCCGGAGTGCAGTGGTACGATCTTGGCTCACTGCAGCCTCTGCCACCCGGGTTCAAGCAATTCTCCTGCCTCAGCCTCCTGAGTAGCTAGGATTACAGACACCTGCCACCAAGCCCAACTAATTTTTGTATTTTTAGTAGAGATGGGATTTCACCATGTTGGTCAGGCTGGTCTCAAACGCCCAACCTCAGTTGATCTACTCACCTTGGCTTCTCACAGTACTGGGATTACAAGCATGAGCCACTATGCCCAGCATCCTTATTGGTTTTTTACACTGTCATGCCCAACTTTCAGTGGTGCCTTTGTTTTAACTCTTTGTGCATACTCACAAACCAATCAGCATACACTCCCTATTCTGAGGCCATAAAAGCCCCCAACTCAGCCACACAGGGAGAGAAACCAGCTGACTCAGGGTAGCTGACCATCTGCATGTCCCCTCACTGCTGAGAGCTATCTCGCTGTTAAAATTCTTCTCCACCCTACTCACCCTTCAATTGTCAGTGTATTCTTATTCTTCTTGGATGTGTGGCAAGAACTTAGGTACCTCTGAATGCAGTACGAACTATAACACAGGCAGGCTGAGCTGGTGCATAAGACAAAGCTGGCCTGGGCAAGTTGAGTGAGCAGGTCACCTCCTGCAACAGGTAATGTGGCTGTGTGAGGCCCAAGGCAGGGACATCACAGCTGGAGGTCTCCAGCTTACAAAGTGACCAAGAAAAATCTTGCGTCATAAGGTGCTTGGCCTACCTTATGACGTACTTTGAAGTCCCTGATTCATAAAAAATGCACTTTATGAATTCTCCTATTTTTGTTTTTTTGTGCTGTGGCTTTGTTTGATCTGTGTTTGTTTGTTCAATGTTACTCTTTGTTACTGTTCTATGGCTTCCAACAAGAAATGGGGAGGGGAGAATTATAAGTTATACATCCATGTTCATATTAGAAATCTTATACATTTTGGTGTATAGGAGATTGATCAGGTTGGTAGGAAAAATTACAGGAAAGATGCAAACCTTCTTGGAAGGCCAGGAACTTTTACAAAAGCTTCAGGAAAGAGTTATGGCTGAAGGCAGCCTAATCCTCTTACCTTAAGCTAATGGCAAAGAGCAGATAACAAGGAAGTGCAAAGGAATTTATCTCGATAAGTTTGTTTACTATTTCTCTAGAAACCAAACTTTGATAATCCATGTGTAGGACTGCCCCCTACTCGGGCTTTCACAATGTTAATTACCCACAAATGGTGTTTGCTCCAGACTTTGTCATTACATCTGTACTAAGTAAATCTGAGCATCTCTGGCTTATCAGGCTGCACTTTCTCCTTGGCTATGCTAAGCCATGTGGTCCCCTAGTCGTGCTCACAGGCAAAAACACCTCCATCTGCATACTCCATTCATCTGTCACTTGGTCAGAGTCTGTGGAACACGCTCAGCATTGCTGTACATTTCGAAAAATAGTACATTTTTAAAAATTCTTTCCAAAGTCCGCACATATAGAAAATATAATAAATACTTTAAAATGATGAAATGGTACATATCAGGCAATGTTTATGCTATAAATATCAAATCATGCCTTTCAATTTGCAT
The DNA here is from genome assembly GCF_048565385.1 of Saimiri boliviensis. Lineage (NCBI taxonomy): Eukaryota > Metazoa > Chordata > Mammalia > Primates > Cebidae > Saimiri > Saimiri boliviensis. The sequence continues at coordinate 201,220,461 of NC_133449.1, forward strand.
TTAAAAATTCTAATGACTTATTCTTTTAATTAACCTTACCTGCCTATATTTCCATTTCCTTTCAAATATTTATAGAGTAGGCAAGAAATACATAGAATTCATTTGTGAAAACCTGGCTTCTCTAACTAAAAATATAATGCTGTTTAAGAAAGTCTGAGGTAGGCTTGTGGATGTGAAATGTCTGAGTTAACACTTACAGAACATCAGTGGTTTCCAAGGTCTATTAATTTTTTGCTTTTCCTCAAAAAACCTGCTGGTAAAGGATAAAAGTTGTAAAAATCAGTCTAGGTGTTATTAAATACACGTACCATGGTAGGGTTCTTTTATATTAAACAGATCAAGCCTAAAGTCCAATCTTAATTTAACTTTGCAGACTATACTAAGTAGTGACTAACTATTCAAATATCACCCTGTATTTCCCTTAGCACAACATCCTCATAGTCTATGCTAGACTTTCATGTGTGTTGGAAACATAACTGTTAAGTTCACTCATATCCTACTGCTAAAATGTAGGAATATAGAAAAAAATTTTGTTAAGCTATTTACATTAATCAGATAGTAGAGATTACAATTTATGCTAGCTAGAGTTGTAATTAAAAGATGATAAACAGAACAGAATCCCTTTCTGATAACAACACTGAAACTTACAGTAAATTTGATTTAGGGTAAATTATAATGTCTAAGTTTCCTTTTCTAATATTGGGAGTAATATTAATACTCAAATTCACAAGTGTTGAAAAGATTTAATAAAATAATAGAGCTAGAGAATTCTCAACAGTACTCAATAAGTGTTTTTCCCTTCTTTCACAATTTAAAATGCTCCAAATTTGCTTACTGCTAATTATTTATCTACCTTGTGAAAAATACTTTCAAACAAAAAAGTATATGCTATTTTACGGTTTCCAACATATAACTCCAAAGATTTTCACACATGTTCTTTATAACAAGAGAGCTTATTGTAGGCCACAGATATATTAGAAGGCTGGCTTGCCTAACAAGATGTGGCTGATAATAATACAAATTGGGATTTAAAAAGGGACTGTCTGTGCTCAAATATAAGGCCCACATGGAGCTTTATATATTCCTGTTAAATTTTCTTAAAAAGAAGATTTTGTAATTTTTTTTGTGCTCTTCCACGCTCAATAGACCTAATTAATTTAAGTAAGAGAGTCAATTAAATAGAAATCTTAACAGTTAAGTATTCTAGTTCAGAATGTATTTTTTTTATTTCAAACTGTGAGTTTCCATGACTGGAATTCCAATTTGATAGGATATTTAATTATCTCATTTTAAAGAGCTAAAAATAAAGATCATTCTCACCTCTCCTCAAATCTTAAACACACAGTACTTTTTGAAAAGCCCATACAAGTGGCAGCAAAAAATGATTAACTGGAAAAGCGCAGCTAGCTAGATGCTTCCAAAAATAATATTATGGGAAAAAAGTTCTTAGAAATTAAAAACATGGAATTTACTGTAATTTATTTGGATGGCCTATTCTACCAAATATACTCCCTTGAAATTCACTACCACTATTAAACATAAATCTTTTGTTTTAAGAGACCCACTATGAAAACTTGTAAACTTTTATGCTGAGTTTCTACTCAAATGAAATGAATTCCTTAAATTATACAAAGAAAAATGCCTTTTAAGATGATATGTATTAGTTATTAAATGAATTGAAATCTGTGCTCATCTCCCATCACTCTCAATTTTGACCATGTTGTTTCTCCCATACTAACATCTGTAGTTCTTCAGTCATACCAGGAAACACTCTTCCCCAGATATACAAGGAGAATATACAGTCAGTAAACACCTCTATGGCTCTTGCAGTTGTTTACTGCTGGCATCTGTTCTGACAGGTTGACACCCAGGCTGTACAAACTGCTAAACACTTTCACTGTTACCCCAGGATACAATCACACAGATAACTGCTTGTTTTGATTTACATCTTTGTCCAAATTTCATTAGGAGGCTGTCTTTGCTGATGATATTTTTTAAATTAGCCATCTTCATACACACACACACACACACACACACACACACACACACACAATCTAAATGTTGTCCTCAACACAAGCTAATACCTCATTATCTCCTTATCCTACTCCATTTTCATAACATTTATTCACTGAAACATAATAAAGAACACACTCAGAACACAGTGAGTACTTAGTAAATATTTACTAAATGAATACTGAATCACATCTATTTTTATTTTTCTTTCTTAAAAATTTAAATTATTTTTTAAATTACCCTACAGCTCTTAGTGAATTAAAGAAGATGAATATAGACTTAAGGAGAAGGAAGATTTTAATTTCATAAAGTAATAAATTGAAAAAACTTCCAAATATTAAGAAGTATATCATAAGCCTCTATAAAATGAAAATCACTCAATAGTAATATTGGAAGAATAAAGCTATATTAGGTATAGGATAAAATAGTCTTGGGGGGAGATCCAAGATGGCCAAATAGGAACAGCTCTGGAGTGCAGTTCCCAGCAAGAGCAATGCAAAGGGTGAGTTATCACTGCATTTACAAATGAGGTACCAGGCGCATCTCAATGGGGCTATCTGCACAGGCGGAGTAGCCCAAGAAGGGTGAGTCAAGGCAGGGTAGGGCCCTGCCTTACCTGGGACATGCAATCCCTAGAGGACCCCCCTCCCTACCTAAAGGAGGCCATTGGGGGCTTTTCCATCCACTCCAGCACTCCACTTCAGATGCTGCTGCTTCTCCTGCAGTTTTTGCCACCCAGAGACCAGGAAATTCCAGGGCCGAAAAACGCCAGGAGTTTCCAGCACAGCTGTCCTATCCAGCGCTTGGGTTTCTGCATAAAAACTCACACAAATCTGGACGGCCGTTTCAACTTGCACCTGGAACGCCTGGAAGACAGAGCTGCCCATTCGACTGAAAAAGAAGGGGCTGAAAGCAGGGAGCCAGGTGATCTGGCTTGGTGGGTCCCACTCCCACAAAGACCAATAATCTGAAATGTTCTGGATTCATTTTCTCAGCAAGTGCAGCTGGACTCAGGATGGTCCAGCTCTGTGTGGGGAAGGGCATCGGGCATTACTGAAGCAGTCTACCACTACCAAGGCAGTCCACAAACACCAAGACACTCTGCCATTACCAAGGCAGTTCTAACTGTACCTCTATATACAAAACAGCAAGGAGGTTTACACAGCAGCTGGGCAGAGCCTGTGTCAGCTCAGCAACACCTCTGCTGGCAGACTGTCACTGGACTACCTCCTTGCTGGGCAGGGCATTTCTGAAAAAAGGCAGAAGCACATCTGAAACTTATAAAGCCCCATCTTCCCAAGACAGAGCACGTGGGAAAAGAGGTGGTTATGAGTTTCACTGCAGCAGACTTAAATGTACCTGCTCATGAGCTCTAAACGGAACAACAGAGCTTCCAACACAGCACTTGAGCTCTGATAAAGGACAGAGTGTTTCCTCAAGGGGCTCCCTGATCACCACAGATCGAAAGAGGCACCTTATAAACAAGAATTCTAGCTGACATCTGTCAGGTACTCTGGGATGAAGGCAACAGAAGAACAAACGAGCAGTAACCCTTACTGTTCTGCAGCACCTGCGAGTGATTCCCAGGCAAGCAGGGTCTGCAGTGGACCTCCAGCAGTCCTGCAGCAGAGAGGCCTGAGTGTTAGAAGGAAAACTAAAAAACAGAAATAAATAGCTTCGACATCAACAAAAAGAACGTCCACTGAGACAACCTATCTGAAAGTCACCAACTACAAAGACCACAGGTAGATAAATCCACAAAGATGGGAAGAAACCAGCATAAAAAGGATGAAAACACCCAAAATCAGAATGCCTCTCCTCCTCCAAGGGATCACAACTCCTCACCAGCAAAGGAACAATGCTGGATGGAGAATGAGTCTGATGAATTGACAGAAACAGGCTTCAGAAGGTAGGTAATAACGAACTTCTCTGAGCTAAAAGAGCATGTTCTAACCCCATGCAAAGAAACGAGGAACCTTGAAAAAAGGTTAGACAAAAGGCAAACTAGAATAACGAACTTAGAGAAGAACGTAAACAAATTAATGAAGCTGAAAACACAGCACAAGAACTTCATGAAGCATACACAAGTTTCAACAGCCGAACTGAACAAGCAAAAGAAATGATATCAGAGATTGAAGATCAACTCAATGAAATCAAACAAGAGGGCAAAATAAAAGAAAAAAGAGTGAAACAAATAGACAAAGCCTCCAAGAAATATGGGATTATGTGAAAATAACTAATCTATGTTTGATAGGTGCACCTGAATGTGACAGAGAGAATGAACCCAACCTGGAAAACACTCTTCATGATATCATCCAGGAGAACTTCCTCAACCTAGCAAGGCAGGCCAATATTCAAGTCCAGGAAATACAGAGACCACCACAAAGATATTCCTCAAGAAGAGCAACCCCAAGGCACATAATCTTCAGATCCACCAGGGTTGCAATGAAGGAAAAAATGCTAAGGGAAGCCAGAGAGAAGGTCGGGTTACCCACAAAGGGAAGCCCATCAGACTCACAGCAGATCTCTCCACAGAAACCCCACAAGCCAGACGAGAGTAGGGGCCAACATTCAACCTCCTTAAGGAAAAGAACTTTCAACCTAGAATTTCATATCCAGCCAAACTAAGCTTCATAAGCAAAGGAGATATAAAATCCTTTATGAACAAGCAATTGCTGAGAGGTTTCATCACCACCAGGCCAGCCTTACAAGAGCTCCTGAAAGAAGCACTAAACATGGAAAGGAACAACCAGTACCAGCCACTCCAAAAATGTACCAAATGGTAAAGAGCATCGACAGAATGAAGAAACTGTGTCAACTAGCAGGCAAAACAATGAGCTAGCATCAAAATGGCAGGATCAGATTCACAGATAACAATATTAACCTTCAATGTAAATGGGCTAAATGTCCCAATTAAAAGACACAGACTGGCAAACTGGATAAAAAGTCAAGACCCATCAATGTGCTGTATTCAGGAAACCCATCTCACATAGAAGGACACACAAAGGCTCAAAATAAAGGGATGAAGGAAGATTTACCAAGCAAATGGACAGCAAAAATAAGCAGGAGTTGCAATCCTAGTCTCTGATAAAGTAGACTTTAAACCAACAAAGATCAAAAGAGACAAAGAAGGGCACTACATAATGGGAAAAGAATCAATGCAACAGGAAGAGCTAATGATCCTAAATATATATGCACCCAATACAGGAACACTCAGATACCTAAATGAAGTTCTTAATGACCAACAAAGAGATTTAGGCTCCCACAAAAAAAAAAAACAGTGGGAGACTTTAACACTCCACTGTCAATATTAGAGAAATCAACCAGAAAGAAGATTAACAAGGATATCCAGGATTTGAACTGAGATCTAGATCAAGCAGATCTAATAGACGTCTACAGAAATCTCCACCCCAAATCCACAGATTATACATTCTTCTCAGTACCACATCACACCTATTCTAAGACTGACCACATAATTGTAAGTAAATCACTCTGCAGCAAATGCAAAAAACAGAAATCATAACAAACATTCTCTCAGAAGACAGTGCAATCAAAGTAGAAATCAGGATTAAAAAACTAACTTAGAACTACACAACTTCATGGAAACTGAACAACTGGCTCCTGAACGTCAACTGGATAAATAATGAAATGAAGGCAGATATAAAGATATTCTTTGAAACCAATGAGAATGAGGACACAATGTACCAGAATCTCTGGAACACATTTAAAGCAGTGTCTAGAGGGAAATTTATAGCAAAAATGGCCACATGAGAAGCGAGGAAAGATCTAAAATCAACACCATATCATCTAAATTGAAAGAGCTAGAGAAGAAAGATCAAAAAAATTCAAAAGCTAGCCAGAACACAAGAAATAACTAAGATCATAGCAGAAGTGAAGGAGGTAAGAGACACAAAGAATCCCTTCAGAAAAAAATCGATAAATTCAGGAACTGGTTTTTTGAAAAGATCAACAAAATAGACCATTAGCCATATTTTAAAAAAAGGCAGAGAGAGAAGAGAGAAGAATCAAATAGATGCCATAAAAAACAATAAAGGGGATATCACCACTTGTTCCACAGAAATACAAACTACCATCAGAGATAACTAAAACCACTCTATGCACACAAACTGGTAAACCTGGAAGAAATGTATAAATTCCTGACACTTTCACCCTCCCAAGCCTAAACCAGGAAGAAGTTGAAACCCTGAATAGACCAATAACAAGTGTTGACGTTGAAGCAGCAATTAATAGCCTACCAACCAAAAAGATTCCAGGTCCAGAAGAGTTCATAGCCGAATTCTACCGAATTCTACAAACAGGAGCTGATACCACTCCTTCTGAAACTATTCCAGACAATCCAAAAAGAGGGAATCCTTCCCAAATCATTTTATGAGACCAACATCATCCTGATAACAAAACCTGGCAGAGACTCAACAAGAAAAGAAAACTTCAGGCCAATATTCATGATGAACAAAGATGCAAAAATCTTCAATAAAATACTGGCAAACCAATTGCAACAGCACATCAAAAAGCTTATCCATCGCAATCAAGTAGGCTTCATCTCGAAGATGCAAGGCTGGTTCAACATACGCAAGTCTATAAATGTAATCCACCACATAAACAGAACCAAAGACAAAAAAACCTTGATTATCTCAATAGATACAGAGAAGGCCTTTGACAAAATTCAACAGCCCTTTATGCCAAAAACTCCCAATAAACTAGGTACCAATGGAACTTATCTCAAAATAATAAAAGCTATTTACAACAAACCCACAGCCAATATTATACTGAATGGGCAAAACCGGGAAGCATTCCCTTTGAAATCTGGCACTAGGCAAAGATACCCTCTCTCACCACTCCTATTTAATATAGTATTGGAAGTTCTAGCCAGAGCAATTGGGCAAGAAAAAGAAATAAAGGGTATTCAATTAGGAAAGGGGGAAGCCAAATTGTTTCTATTTGCAGATGACATGATTGAATATTTAGAAGACCCCACTGTCTCAGCCCAAAACCTCTGTAAGCTGATAAGCAACTTCAGCAAAGTCACAGGATACAAAATCAATGGGCAGAAATCACAACCATTCCTATATACCAATAACAGACTAACAGAGCCAAGTCAAGAGCAAACTCCCATTCGCAACTGCTACAACTAGAATAAAATACCTAGGAATACAACTAACAAATGATGAAAAGGACCTCTTCAAGGAGAATCACAAACCACTGAACAAGGAAGTAAGAGAGGACACAAACAAATGGAGAAACATTCCATGCTCATGGTTAGGAAGAATCAATATTGTCAAAATGGCCATACTGCCCAAAGTAATTTATAGATTCAATGCTATCTGCATCAAGCTACCAATGACCTTCTTCACAGAACTGGAAAAAACCACCTTAAACTTCGTATGAAACCAAAAGAGAGCCCACAATACCAAGACTATCCTTAGGAAAAAGAACTAAGCTGGAGGTATGCTACCTGACTTCAAACTATACTACAAGGCTACAGTAATCAAAACAGCATGGTACTGATACCAAAACAGAGATATAGACCAATGAAACAGAACAGAGGCCTCAGAGGCAACGTCACCCATCTACAACCATCTGATATTTGACAAACATGACAAAAACAAGCAATGGGGAAAGGATTTCCTGTTTAATACATCATGTTGGGAAAACTGGCTGGCCATGCGCAGAAAACAGAAACTGGACCCCTTCCTGACTCTTTACACTAAAATTAACTCCAGATGGATTAAAGACTTAAACATAAGCCAGGCGCGGTGGCTCAAGCCTGTAATCCCAGCACTTTGGGAGGCTGAGGCGGGTGGATCACGAGGTCGAGAGATCGAGACCATCCTGGTCAACATGGTGAAACCCCATCTCTACTAAAAATACAAAAAATTAGCTGGGCATGGTGGCGCTTGCCTGTAATCCCAGCTACTCAGGAGGCTGAGGCAGGAGAATTGCTTGAACCCAGGAGGCAGAGGTTGCGGTGAGCCGAGATCGCGCCATTGCACTCCAGCCTGGGTAACAAGAGCGAAACTCCGTCTCAAAAAAAAAAAAAAAAAAAAAAAAAAAAGACTTAAACATAAGACCTAACACTATAAAAAACCTAGAAGAAAACCTAGGCAAAACCATTCAGGACATAGGCATAGGCAAGGACTTCATGACTAAAACACCAAAAGCAATGGCAACGAAAGCCAAAATAGACAAATGGGATCTAATTAAACTCCAGGGCTTCTGCACAGCAAAAGAAACAATCATTAGCATGAAGCAGCAACCAACAGAATGGGAAACAATTTTTGCAATCTACCCATCTGACAAAAGGCTAATATCCAGAATCTACAAAACTAAAACAGATTTACAAAAGAAAAAAAAAAAAACCCATTCAAAAGTGGGCAAAGGATATGAGACACTTTTCAAAAGAAGACATATATGAGGCTACAAACATGAAAAAATGCTCATCATCCCTGTTCATTAAAGAAATGCAAATCAAAACCACATTGAGATACCATCTCATGCCAGTAAAATGGTGAACATTAAAAAATCTAGAGACAACAGATGCTGGAGATGATGTGGAGAAATAGGAACACTTTTACACTGTTGGTGGGAGTGTAAATTAGTTCAGCCATTGTGGAAGACTGTGTGGCCATTCCTCAAAGAACTAGAAATAGAAATTCCATTTGACCCAGCAATCCCATTACTGGGTATATACCCAAAGGATTGTAAATCATTCTGTTATAAAGACACATGTATGTTAACTGCAGCACTGTTATGATAGCAAAGACCTGGAACCAACCCAAATGCCCACTGGTGATACACTGGACTAGGAAAATGTGGCACATATACACCATGGAATACTATGCAGCCATAAAAAAACGATGAGTTTGTGTCCTTTGCAGGGACATGGATGAATCTGGAAACCATCTTTCTCAGCAGTCTGACACAAGAACAGAAAATTAAACACTGCATTTTCTCACTCATAGGTGGGTGTCAAACAATCAGAATACATGGACACAGTGAGGGGAGCATAACACACTGGGGTCCCTTGGGGGCGCTAGGGGAGGAATAGTGGCGGGTGTGGAGGTTGGGGAGGGATGACATCAGGAGAAATGCCACATATAGGCGACGGGGGGATGGAGGCAGCAAACCACCTTGCCATGTGTGTATTTATGAAACAATCCTGCATGTTCTGCACATGTACCCAAAACCTAAAGTACAATATAAAGATAAAATAGTCTTCAAATCATCTAAAACTAACAATATGAACAGTGCACTTAATTTAAAGCATAGTTTCTGGATGATCATGAATGTTGTTGTCATGAACCTGTCTTCCAAGGACAAGTTAGTAGTTTCAGACATAGAGAGACTTACTCTCGTCTCACAAATCTGACTGTAATATACTGACAATCTATATGACATTTCTGGTAAAAAGCTACAATTACAATTATTGAATTTAAGCTGGTTGCCTAAGGTTCAAATTTATTGCACTCTGCCTATCTAATGTACATATATTTTTTTTTTTTGACATAGAATTTCACTTTGTCACCCAAGCTGGAGTGCAGTGGCACGATCTTGGCTCACTGCAACCTCTGCCTCCCAGGTTCAAGTGATTCTTCTGCCTTAGCCTCCCAAGTAGCTGGGATTACAGGTGTGTGCCACCATGCCTGGCTAATTTTTGTATTTCTGGTAGAGACAGGGTTTCACTAGGTTGGCCAGGTTGGTCTCAAACTCCTTACCTCAAGTGATCCACCCATCTCAGCCTCCCAAAGTGCTGGGATTATAGGCACAAGCCACTACACCCAGCCTAATCTACATTTAATCATAACTTTTTGCTTTACTTTCCATTCAGAAAAAGGTTTCTTTCTTTAAAACATCTAAATATTAAGAAACACCGCATGTTCTCATTCATAGGCGAGTGTTGAACAATGAGAACACATGGACACAGGGAGGGGAGCATCACACACTGGGGTCTGTTGGGGGGAAAAAGGGGAGGGACAGTGGGGGATGGGGAGTTGGGGAGAGAGAGCATGGGGAGAAATGCCAGATATAGATGATGGGGAGGAAGGCAGCAAATCACACTGCCATGTGTGTACCTATGCAACAATCTTGCATGTTCTTCACATGTACCCGAAAACCTAAAATGCAAAAAAAAAAAAAAAAGAGAAATACTAAACTTAACAAAGCAAATAACTTCTACAAGTGCCATTTAAATATTAAACTAGATGTCTTTCTTAAGTATTTGACCAATCCCTATATTTTAGCTCAAATGTCAGCTTTGCCTATCCAATATTACTGTTCAATAATTTTTCTTTTTATAGAAACGAATAGTTTTTGATATGTTAAAATCTCATTCAAGTTAACATTTTATAGAATGAAAGAGACTTCCTTAAACTCACATTCCTATTAATTAAAATTAACAGTTTATTTTCACCTGTAAAGTCTTGACTCTACAATCTAGACAAATAGATAGTGGTTAAGAATGTAGGCTCAGGCCGGGTACAGTGGCTCACGCTTGTAATCCCAGTACTTTGGGAGGCCAAGATGGTGGATCATGAGGTCAGGAGATCGAGACCATCCTGGTCAACATGGTGAAACCCCGTCTCCACAAAAATCCAAAAAATTAGCCGGGCGTGGTGGCGCACACCTCTAGTCCCAGCTACTTGGGAGACTGGGACAGGGAATCTCTTGAACCTGCGAGGCGAAGGTTGCAGTGATCCAAGATTGTGCCACTGCACTACAGCCTGGCAAGAAAGCAAGACTCCATCTTAAAAAAAAAAAAAAAAAAATGTGGGTTCAAACCCCAGGTCTGCCGCTTATTAATTCTGTTTTTTTGGGGGGAATTCATTAACCATTTTAATCTTTAGCTCTTCATTCATAATATTGCATAGTAATAACAGCAACAATAACAGTTAACAATTTTTATTAATGTTAACAATTTTTATTAATGAGGTTAACAATTTTTATTAATATTTTATAGGAATATGTGAGGTTAAGTGAGAAAACGCATATCAAAAGCTCAGCAATTACCTGGGCTCGTAGCAATTGCTCAGTGAATTCAATCCTTCAACAAATATTTATTGAACATCACTCTGGGTCAGCACTTTTTCAAGACACTGAAAATACGCTACACTAATTGTTAAATACAGTTGTGGCCCTGTGGAAGTTATTTCAGTTGAGGGAGGGAAAAATGATTTAAAAAAAATACATCATATAATATAATGTCACTTAAACGTAACCATGATGAATAGAAATAAAGGCAGAGGAAGGAGAAGCAAAAGGGTTTGACGTGTTATTTTATACATAGTAGTCAGAGATGGCCTCTCTGATGAAGTGACATTTGAGTTGAAACTGACTTAAGTAAAGAACAGGTCATATACATGTCCAAGGTGTTTGCTAATACAAGAATGATGATAATGGGTGATTAATAATCCCTCTTTACAATAATCTATTCCATCTTCCATATCTTTACAAAAGCTTTGGAGATAGTATAGAAAAAATCAGGGAGAGGGATGGGTGGCTCAGGCACCCACTAGTTTTAATATAGTGAGAAAGTTAATTTAATTCCGTCTCGTTTTCTGTATCTCTGAGTGAATACACATAAAAATATGAAGATAAGTTAGAGATTGCTTTGGCGATTCTGTCCTCAAGTTAGGCATCATGATGATAAATTTATATTTTTATGGGTAAGAGCAAAGATAAATGGGAAGAAAAATAAATGGGAAATAGAAACTTCAATGAAACCAAAGTGGAATTCTTTATGCAGGCTAAAAATGAAGTCCAGCAAGATAGAAATTAAATATTTTATGATACATTATACTTATATAATCAAAGATATTAACTTCTTACATAAATTAAGAAATAGATTCAGTTATAAGAGTACAAATAACTCAAAGGAAGATATATAACAGACACTATCACTATAACAATATCCATATCAATTTGTTATGTACTCATAGCTGAAAATTATCTAACTCACAGCTTCTGCTTGGTGATTTTCTATTTAAAAAGTAACATGATCCTTTAAATCTAGTGTATAACATTTACAACAAACTGAGATAATGATTTGCATATTTCAAATACCAGTACTTTCGATTAGGTTAATAGCCAGATATACATTAAACTTCTACCTCATAAAACAATCATATATAACCTTTTAAACTTCTACAGCATCCAGCAGATACTTATTTTCATAGCTAGTTCTATCAGATGATGAGATAATTGACTCCAAAGTGTTGGGAGTTGGAAAAATATTAATTAACCATATAATAGTCCAAAGAATCTATTATTAAGGTTTTATAGAAAATTTTATATTGTAATGAGTATAGCTTTATTTGAAATTCTGTATTCCTATTCAAACTCATATCTGCATTGTTACTTCTTTCTTTAATGGATTTGGTCTCCCAATTTAGACTTGGCTAATAAGCCTGTAGCAAATGCAGATATTTGGTTAGCTTGTGAAATGGGATATCAGTGTCTCTGAATTCCTATTTGTATAATTTTGTTAAAATAAGTATGGACTTTCATACTTCCACATGAATAATTAAGCACACAAAACTCTTTATTTAGAGACAGGGTCTCACTCTGCCTAGGCTGGAGTGCAGTGGCACAATCATAGCTCACTACAGCCTCAACTCCTCAGGCTCAAGCAATCCTCCCACCTCAGCCCCCCAAGTAGCTGGGACTACAGGCATGTGCCACTGCCCTCAGCTAATTTTTGTATTTTTAAGGGATGTATACTTAATTGTAACCTAGAGTGCTAGAGGGAGAGCAGTGATGAAGAAGAGACGTCAAAGATGACCCCTTAATTTATGACTTGAGAAGTAGGGTATTCAGTGGTATCATTTATTTAAAAAGAAATAACACATTTTGCAGTTAAAAGTGATAAGCTCAGTTTGACGTAGAAAGAACAATTTGAGTTCTGGAAAAGAGAAATCTGAGTTAGAAATATAAATTCGCAAATTGTTGATGTATAAATAGTAAATAAAGCCATGAGACTGGATCACACTGACTAAAGAGTAAATGACTTAAAATTCTATAACAATCACATTCATTTAGAGATAAAAGAGGAAATATTAGAAGACATATATATATATATATATACACACACACATAAAAATCTGTTAATTTTTTTATTTTGCAACAATTTAAATTAGATATAAACACTGAAAATTAATTCATCAGGCACAAGGTAGAATTTTCAAACATGTCAGAGTTTCATTTATCTGTTTATATTTTTATCATCGTAACCATTTTTAAACATATAGTTCAGTAGTGTTAAGCATATTCATGTTGTTGTATAATCACAGTTTTTCTTAAGAATGGAATTTAAATTTATCAATGAATGTAGTCTTTCTAAAGCAATGCCTTCATATTTATTCTGCCTTATTGGTACAGCATTAGTTTGCTTTCTTTAGTGGAGTAGTCATTTGTTATCCATTACCAAAAACAGTGATTCATCCATCTTTGATGAAAAATTAAGACGCACCAGTGACAAAACTTCAGATATCAACATGCTCAAATCTTAACACTTTTTAATATATATATATTTGCTTTAGAAAAAATGTGACAACCTATTTCAGAATGAAGAATAATTTTTTATGGTTTTTGGGGTAGAATAATTTTTTAAGGGTAGAAAATGAATAGAAAAGCATTAACAAAAAATAAGCCAATTTCATAATTCTAGAAAATTGTTGAAGAGCCAGTTCCTTAGCCAGAGAATTAGAATGTTTAACAAACTGTCAAAATCTTCTGTGAGAGAAGTATTAAAGGTCATCCTCTCAGTGAAAATTCAGTAATATAATAAAAGTACATATATAGACATTATTTCCCAGATGAAAAATGGAAAATAAAATGATTGTTTTTTAAATTTCCAAATTGCTAAATCTGGACTATGTACCAGCATTCTTGGAACTGGAACTTACTTCAAATTAAAAGCAATACCTATATGTATAAAAGTCATATCAACAAATATTAATCTACCAAGTTGTATGGTTTTCCTATTTCTATTCCGTTCTTCATATTAGACAGTCCTGAAAGGAAAGAGCTCTTGCCAATACAAACCCAACACCTGAAACATCAAAAGTGCTCAGAAACTAAGTCAGCTCCATTGTTCCACTTTGGTTTAAGTCCCAAAGATTTTATCTTTAAAACACAAACCTTCCACATACCCATTTGCTATTGAACAAATCTTGTAAAGCACATGAAAGTAGTGTTTTCTGTGATAGATCTTAGAGGTAAAAATGACTTAAGATAATCTCTTATCCAACTACCTGACTCCACATAGACAAGCTCTGATTTACTGCTTCTGTGAAGAGTAGTCAAGTTTTTAATAGTTCCAATATCTTATAATACATTGTAAATGTAGCATCCCAAACTTAAACTCTAATTTATTCCTAATTGCTGGACATTTTCTTTGATTCTACAACTTGGAATCTTTTATAACCTGAACCTTTCAAAGTATGAACCTCATAAAGTGAAGAAAAGCCTCAAGTCTTTGAAGAAAAACTAGCAAAGAGAGAGAAAAAAACAAGCTATTTGTATACTAGCAAATACTGAATAAGAAAGCAGCCCGCCTTAATAAAATCAAAGAAATTTCATGTTTCAATTGTATTAGTAACAAAAGCCAGAAAAACAAAAACAAAACTTTTTTTTTTTTTTCTGAAACTAGCAAATAATCTAAGAACTTTATTTACTGTTGGAAATGTTAACTCACCAAGAATTCTTTTACAACAAACATAGAAAAAAGTATATGTGCACTTACCTTAGGAATAGGATTCAGCAGAACTACACCCGATTTCTTAGTGATGACCTGTTTCGTTGTATAGTGATGATCTATAAGTTGAGGAATGTTTGAAAACCCAGTGCCCTCGAATCGATACATGTTCTGGAGAGAAAACAATAAGGTAGAAGAAATATGAAGACACTGCTGTAGAAAGGCTATGTTCATTGATAGATTCCATGCTTTAAAAACTATACTTATACCACAACATGAATATACTTAACACTATTGAACTATACATTTAAAAATAGTTAAGATGATAAAAATATAAATAAATAAAACTGACATGTTTTAAAATTCTACCTTGTGCCAGATAAATTAATTTTCACAATGTTTAAATCTAAATCAAATTGTTGAAAAATAAAAAAATCTAACAAACAGACCTGAAACCCATTTTGCTAAAATGCTAACCACAGAAAAGAAAGCATGGGATACACCTCAGTTAACAGACAAGATACAAGTTTACACATGTCTACATATGTGTTCCATTTGAAAAAACTTTCAATATCAAAAATAATGCCAAAAGTATAAGGAAGGATATCCAATCTGATGGTAAATATTTTAATACATCTGATCATTTATTTTCTATTTGTTGATACAACATTAGTTTGCTTTCTTTAGTGGAGTACTCATTTATTATTCATTACCAAAAACACTCATTCATACATCTTTGATGATGAAATAAGATGCACCAGTGACAAAACTGCAGATAACAACATGCTCAAATCTTAATACTTTTTAACTGCATATCACCAGGTAAGCTGCCATTTTCCCAAACTCCTCCAAGACCTCTTTTCTCTTGTTTTCATATTTCAGATTGGCCTATGGGTAGGTTATCATATGGATAAATTGACAGCAATAAACCTGGCAAATCAAAAATATCCTATTGGCCATATTTTTTAATGCAAGAAGCATTGCAATGCAATGTAACAAGAGCTTCCAACTGATAGTTCTCATACCAGGAGATATATACAGATACACATATGGGAGTACCCCCATTTTAAGTAAACACTGTGAAGAAATAAGAATGTTTAAAACTGTCTGAATTTCAATGTTATTTGCATTACTGGAAGATTACTTTCCCATTTTAAACTTTAAAAACTCAAAGCTCTTTTTCCATACTATAAAATAAAAAAGATTCAATGTATCAAAATTTAATTTATATAAAACTTTTTAAATGAATATGTCTGTTTCATCGAGTGATGAACAAACTCTCATTAGTATTCTTTAATATTTAACTATGGAGTATAAGTCAACTCAAGGAAGCTAGTGTTTCAGTCAGTTCAAAGCAGTTGTTAATACGTTGCCTAAAGAACTTTTGTACATAGTAGGCAGACATCCTATGATATATTAGCACTGATGCTTAAGAACATTTCACACTATAGGTACTAATATATTTCTATTTCTAATAATATATGTTCTAAATGTGTAAAACACTGAGCAAGATCACTCAGTTTCTCAGCTTGTTAATTAGTGAAACAGAGATAATACTTGTATCTCCTCACAGAGTAACAGTATGAGTTGAATAAGTATTAACATGCAAACCACTTTACCCAGTATATGGTACGTGTACTGGCACACACTCAATTATCAAATCACCAGACAAATAATAAATGTTAATGGACATTTAGATTGATTCCTATCTTCGCTACTGTGAATAGTACTACAATAAGCATAGGAGTACAGGTATCCCTTTGGTATACTGATTTACTTTCCTTTGGATAAATAGCCAGTAGGGGGATTGCTGGATCATATGGCAGTTCTATTTTAGCTTTTTGGGAAATCTCCATACTGATTTCCATAAGAATTTACTAATTTACATTCCCACCGACAGTGTATAAGAGTTCCCCTTTCTCCACATCCTTGCCTGCACTATTTTTTGTCTTTTTAATAGTAGCCATTCTAACTGGGATAAAATGATAACTTACTGGGGTTTTAATTTGTAATTTTCTGATGATTAGTGACACTGAGCATTTTTCATAATACCTATTAGCCATTTGCACAGCTTTTTTGAGAAATGTGTATTAGTATTTTGTATTAAATGTTATATTCAATGTCTTCAGTGCACATTTCTTTTTTTTTTTTTTTTTTTTTTTTGAGACGGAGTTTCGCTCTTGTTACCCAGGCTGGAGTGCAATGGTGCGATCTCGGCTCACCACAACCTCCGCCTCCTGGGTTCAGGCAATTCTCCTGCCTCAGCCTCCTGAGTAGCTGGGATTACAGGCACGCACCACCATGCCCAGCTAATTTTTTGTATTTTTAGTAGAGACGGGGTTTCACCATGTGCCCAGGATGGTCTCGATCTCTTGACCTCGTGATCCACCCACCTCGGCCTCCCAAAGTGCTGGGATTACAGGCTTGAGCCACCGCGCCCGGCCTTCAGTGCACATTTCTACACTGCCTTACTGGTTTATTTAATTTCACATCCTGCAAAGTATGTATTCACTGATTTGATTCTCACAAAAACTCTTTAAGAAATAAACCCCCTTTATTTCCTAGACCAAAGAATAAGTAAGGACAGAGCTGGGACTGAAAGCCAAGTGTTCTGTCTCCAAATTCAGTGTTTTTTTAAATTGATCTACTATTTAATATTTTCCCTCTTCTAAAATCTTGTATTACTTTATATCCTCCTCTCTTAGAACACTTGTTGCCTCATTAGTTTACAGCTTCTATAATATAAACTCCTTCATTAGAATACAATAGGTACTCATTAAATATGTTAATGAATTCCCCCATTTATTGACCCCTTATAGGCAACAGGTATATGAGAAAATAAATAGAATAATTTTAGCTCATGGAGGATTCACCTACAGAATAAAAAAGAATGAAAGCTGTCAGTATCATCTTAAACTGTTTGCAACTGCTTGAGGAGCTCAACATTGTATAGCAAAAACTCACTAGGATAAAATTAGGCAGCAGAAAATCTGAGGCATTTACTGAAAAACAAATGTTCTCATCTTTAACAGAGATATTTGAAAAATTTCAGTGACAGAAGGAAACCAGATAAAACCATCAAAGGAGAACTTATGACATCTTATTTTTAGCATATACTGTTCATTTTAGCCACTTAAAACAAAACGTGAATATTAAAAACAAGCAATAATTTGCAAGTCATTCCTTTACTTTTTGTTTCTAGGAAGAATGCTGATTTAAATTTTTATAATTAAATTTTAAACTGGAAGTGATAAAAAAGATAAATGTTTCAGTCTAACATAATGTATATTTCAAAAATAGTTACATTTAGAGCCTGGAAAATAAAATGAAACATTCATATAAGTTGTGATTAACAAGTTTATATTTTACCTACAATCTTTCCTTCTACAATTCTCATACCATGTAATAAATATTGCCAACATGGTCACAAATTGTAACAGGGTAGGTTATTTACATTCATAACCTAAAGGTATATATATATATATAAAGTACAGAAAGAATTTGCCAAGGAAATAAAAAAATGGCACACTATTAGAAACTGCATAGTTTCCCAAACAGTAGGTTAGATGTATGAATGTGGGGAAAAAACGATTATCAAGTTGAGGTCTGAATACTATGCAAAATTAACAAATAATGTGAACATTATGATAGTGGAAATACTTTAATGGATATATTCCTTTTAACCCATTAGATGGTATCTACTTTCATTTAGCTATAATTACTAGATGTAAATGTACTAAATGCCACTGAATCCTACACTTTAAATTGATTAACTGTATGGTATGTGAATTGTCAGCCCAAAAAGAAATGTAGAGATATATTAGATATATAGATATATATCTTAGTAAGAGGTGCATGTGCATGTGTGTGCGCACATGTGTGTGTTTGCGTGTGTGTACATATACCTGTTACTGAGTTATCTAAGCCCTCAGCTTCATCTAATGATCATGGTTCAATTTTTTGTAAGGCAATTAGTATCACACAAGTCTCTAGACATAAACTGAAATCCTTCAGATAGCACTTGAAAATGCATGCCATTTGAAATGATGGGAATGGAAAACAAATAGAGGCATCAATTCCTTCATGTGCCAAAAACATTGAAATACCTTAGTGGGTAAAGTTAAATTCTGAAATTACGCTTCGTCTGTTTAAGGCTCAATAAAGAAATGTAACAGAAGAAAGTAGTTTAGCAATACTTAAATAAATTTCAAAAAATAAATTACCTTTAGAATAATCAATGTTAATAGATTATTTTTAATTCTTCATTAATTTCTATTTATTATTAATGCCAATAAACAGCTTATATATAAAAGAATAAAAACTACATAAAATCACTTATTTCAAAATGACTCTACAATACAGAAACAAAAGTATGAGTTGTTGTAGAAATTGACAAATTCAATAAAAATCAGATATCTATATTTTGAAAATAATATTTACTTCCTATCTCACATAAAGATAGTAAAAATTCCATTTAAATATGAAATGAATGAGTAAGACTTCTTAAGGAAAATTTAAAAGGATGTCTTTACATAATAGCATACAAAAAGCACAAACCAAAAGGGAGGGTTGGTAACTTGGACCACACTAATTATAAGAAAGGGAATAAAATGGTAATTAAAAGAATAAAAAGAAAAGAAGAGAAAAAAAAACCTTAATCTTTAATGACTCAAAAAGCCAATTCAATAATCATCCCATTCATTAAGAAATTTCATTATCACTATTGGGTAAAAAATTTCTTAAAATTGTTTCATGGCACCATTCTGAAAGCAATTTGAAGCTCCAATTTCAAAAGTACAAGTTTCATAAACTTAAATTTTTCCTGAAAAAAAAATTTATGATAATCACATTGTTTCAAGTTTTAATTTGAAATATATTTAACGTTCAAATTTAACAATATATTTTAAATAGCTATACATTTTGGTTTTATAAACACTATTTTAACTTAAAATATTACTAAATACATGTTTCTTTAAAAGTATTTAACTGTTAGTAAATTTTGAAGTACTGTATTTAAGAAATTCAGGAAAAAAATAAGTGCTAAATTTCACGTTTTGCAGACATTCATCACAAACTATTCATTATTTTAATATAATTTTAAATGAACTACATCAAAATATACATATGAACTAAACTGGAAACGTACATCAACATATTGTATGATAAAATGTCTCCTCTGTCCATCAGAAAATACAGAAAGGACATATTCACCAGGTTTCCCATGACTCTCTCGCACCAAGAAGTCTCCTTGTTGTTTTAACAGTTCTTGAGCTTCTATTCTGGGAATTGCACCATGGTACCAGTCCTGTTCTGCCAGAGGCTTCTCACTGATGCAGATCATATCAGAAAACTTAAACAAATATTAAAAAAAAAAAAAACTAAATTAGAGAAAATACTATTTTCTAATAAAATTCACAGCAAATATAAAGGCTTCTTACAAATGTTCCTTTAATTGACCAATTAAAAGTTATATGATGAACCTAAAACATTCATAATTGCTAAAGAAAATATCTTTTGAAGTACTGGTACTTAAGTTTACCACAAATACATATGCTTCAATACTTTGTTTTATCTATCATGCAAAGGTAGATACAATATTAGCATTTAGAGTTAGCATGGACAATTTTATTCACCATGTCCTAAAATAAATCTATATATTAAATTTTATCAACCAGA
The DNA here is from genome assembly GCF_048565385.1 of Saimiri boliviensis. Classification (NCBI taxonomy): domain Eukaryota; kingdom Metazoa; phylum Chordata; class Mammalia; order Primates; family Cebidae; genus Saimiri; species Saimiri boliviensis. Next base: position 201,240,859 of record NC_133449.1, read on the forward strand.
GAAATTATGAAGAAACAGGGAAATAACAGAGAAGTGTATCACAAAACAACTTAATTTTTATGTAAATGAAAAGCTGAGTTATTTCTTTTTTATATAATTAACTCTTGATCACAGAGGTTGTGAGCAGTGTCAAATGTTCCAGGAACACTATCTCAGGTTTTATTTGATGCTGCCTTGCTGCTGTGCCTTCCTGTCCTTATCTTCACACACCTGACTTAACCTCTGCCACCTAGCTGGTCCTGCTTCTACACAGCAATGATAGATAAAGCCCTGGGAGAGACAGCATCACTGAAAACCACCAACATGCAATTACAAACACATGGCAAAAATAAGGAAGGGTTATAAACCATGAGCATGGCAGGGAAAGCAAATTATCTGTTATTTTAAGAGGCCAAATGCTACCACCAAGGCAAAGATAATTAAGAGATGACTGTATTTCCTTGTAATGTGCTGATACTAGATTAAATTACACATTTTCTGATTACAATTAAAAATGTTGTTGTTGTTACTGTTGTTTTTATGGCACACAGGAACTAAACTGTCCCAGATAGACAGTATTCTGTGGATAAGGTGTAATATTTTGCACTAACTTTTAAGGTTCTCAAAATACAATATGGACAATGCCTCATGAGAAAGTAATTTATAAATTGGAAAAATCAGAATAATAAATGAAAAACAAATATTCATATATGAAGTTTTACAGGCTGATATAAATTCTATGTAGGGCCAAAGTATAGCAATTTTGTAGTAAGTAAAAAATAGTTTTGAACATAGCCTTCATTGTATTGTACTACTGAAGAGGCTCAAAACTTACTGCTCAAAGTTCTATTTCATATTATCCAAAACCCATTCTGTTAGTTAAAAGAACAAAACAAAACTTGAAAAGTCCCAAACAGACCTCAAAGAAGAGTTCACATTCTGATTCTTACTCCTTCCACTTGTATTAAGTAACATTTTTAAATTTTTAAAATATATTTAGGTTGTGACTATACATGGAAATTTTGGTAAACTAAGTCTTTTGATTTCTCTGCAAACTATGATAAATATTATTACATTATATTTATAAAACGATAGTTTATTTCAAAAAATGTTTTAATGTATTCCCAAATATTTTTTTAAAGAACAAACTATCTAAAGAACTAACCACAACTATATGAAGTAAAAGAATATTGCTTTTAAAAACAAACACATGATCTACATGAAATTAACGTTTCTATGTATACTAATAATTTACAATTATTAAAGAAGTTATTAAAAAATCAAATGTTTTGTTTTTAGAATCAAAAATTTTATTTTAAAATTTTATCACAGTACATCTAATTATAGTAAATCCTGAAATTTTTACTATGATAGAAACATTTCTGTCTCACCAATAGCAAAAGTGCTTATTTATTCAAAAGTTATTACTGAATATAAGAAATTTGATGCAACATCTTTGCAAAGGACTGATTTTTATCACTGTTTCTCAAAAAGGTCTAAATAGCAGGAAAGTATCCCAAACAAGGATACTACATGTTGATTTCTTGTCTTAGCCAACCTATCCTTCCAAAGTTGCATTTATTTCCAACTGGGAGAATGCAGAGTTTGATGAACTAATTACAGTTTAGGTATATGAAGTACAAAAGCTCAGCCAGTACTCCACGAAATTCATTTAAGCATATGATGAAGAATGTTTGGTGGGGGGGAAGTCATATATGTTTGGGATAAAGTATCTGAGTTTTGCTACGTTTTTAAAAAAACTGAATAGTAAGGAACTTATATTGCTATCTCATAAAGATCACACTTCAGTTCTATAGGCTTCTTAGTTTCTTTGGGATAGGAAGGGAAACTAAAAAATCTGTTATTCCTCATCCCCTATATGACATTATGAAATGTAGGCTGAACTTACTATGAGTGTATGTGTGTATACATACACATACACAGGGAAAAGTCACACATATCCCTTGCCTGGGTATATCAGGTCTTTCAAAGGCTTGTCTGGAAGCACTGGAAGGAATATTTTTATCAATATGATTTCAATAAAATTCCAATACAATTTTACAAGCTTGATAATAATATACGTAAGATGTATCAGCAACAAAACGCAATATCCCAGGAGCCTATCATAATGACATCCCAGATGAAAGGAAGCTTTTTACTTCAAATATTCCCATCTTTCTCAGCCTCAGGAGACAGGTTTTTCTTCTTTGGTAAATTATCTGAGATTTTTTGCCAAAGATATGGGGGTAGAAGGGAAGCCTCCTTTTTAAAGGTTACAATTAATCCAGTACATTTAATAAGCTGTATTTAATAAGTTCTGATTGATTGAGCTAGCTGTTTAGCCAGTTATTTTCCCTAGATCTTGTTCCCACAGAATAGTTCAGCTAAAACATACTGGAATTAGTGAAATTAAAGATATTATTTAAAATGAAAAGGCAATAAGGAGGCAGCACTAGAAAATAATTTTTTCTTGGAGAAAGAAAAAGAGATTACTTTTTCTCCTTACTTAGTCCAGGCTAATTCTGAAGTATGTAATGAAGATTTGTATATCTTTACTCAGTCATTTGAGTAACAAGGTAAGTTTCTTTTTAGAAAGAAAAACAAAAAGTGGTTTTTTGTTTTGTTTTGTTTTGTTTTTTTAAGTCTGGTCTGGATTCTATTAAAATTAATTACCCAATAAATAATTATCCATGTTGAAAAAAGCAAAACAAGAATAAAACAGCATCGGAAATATACAAGTAAACCTCTTACTGAGCTTGAACAATCTAAATAAAACTTCAACACTAACATTTTTAAATTCTGAATTTTTAACAACCATAAAAATGACATTTAATTGTCTATTTTTATGTGAATTTAGTTATTAACATGAATTTAATAGTCTAACAAGTTATTCCAAATCTAGTTTAGTAATATACTGGAGTGGCTATGAGTAATTCACAAGATTTTAAATATTTCTCAAAAATTCCGTAAGACTCAGTCAGTAGCGTGACCAAGCAGTCTAAGGACTGAATTAAGACTTGGCTGGGCACAGTGGCTCTAGCCTGTAACAGTACTTTGGGAGGTCAAGGTGGGAAGACTGCTTAAGTCAGGAGTTCAAGACCAGCCGGGCACGGTAGCTCAAGCCTGTAATCCCAGCACTTTGGGAGGCCAAGGCAGGTGGATCACGAGGTCAAGAGATCGAGACCATCCCGGTCAACATAGTGAAACCTCGTCTCTACTAAAAATACAAAAAATTAGCTGGGCATGGTGGCGCGTGCCTGTAATCCCAGCTACTCAGGAGATTGAGGCAGGAGAATTGCCTGAACCCAGGAGGCGGAGGTTGCGGTGAGCCGAGATCGTGCCATTGCACTCCAGCCTGGGTAACAAGAGCGAAACTCTGTCTCCAAAAAAAAATATATATATATATAGTGAGACCCTATCTCTATAAATTTTTATTTATATATTTTTGAGATGGAGTCTTGCCCTGTCACCCAGGCTAGAATGCAATGGCACAATCTCTGCTCACTGCAACCTCCATCTCCTAGGTTCAAGTGATTCTCCTGCCTCAATCTCCCAAGTAGCTGGAATTACAGGCACGTGCCACCACACCTGGTTAATTTTTTTGTACTTGTAGTAGAGATGGGGTTTCACCATGTTAGCCAAGCTGGTCTCGAACTCCTGACCTCATGATCTGCCCACCTCAGCCTCTCCAAGTGCTTAGATTACAGGGGTGACCCACTGCACTCGGCCCTATAAATTTATTCTTTTTTAATTCCATAAGACTCCTTTCATTTTAAAGCTATATATCACTTAGGAATTTTGGGAGGAGATGAAAAATCAAATGTTTACAAAAGATGGGAAACACTGATCTACTGAATGTGCCTGATGTTCGTAAAACTTATTTTCAGTGAAAGGGAAGTGTAATCATAGGTAGGAAAGTGTATTTTGTGCCATTTCTAGTTTGATAAGTAAACATAATTTTTAAAGTTGTACAGATATACTGAATGTTTAATAAAAAATGAAAATAAAAAATAATGTTCTTTCTTCCAGTTTTTTAAAAAATTCTAAATATTATAGTTTGAATCTACTGAACTAATTTTAAAATAATGAAAAATGAGATATTCTGGATATTTATACCTCAGGATCATTTGTGTTCAGGCTAGACAAACAGGAATTAGCCTGTTTGAAGTATTCTGTAAATAAGTTAAAATAGTGGTCTGTCTCTGGCACTAAATGACTAGCTATAATTCTACAAATTCTTATTTTTTAGCAATAAATCTGAATTGGCAATTTTTTCATGTACTGATATCATTAACCAAAAACATACTTTACCTAATATTTGCATTCTATAATAAAACTAGCCATAAAACTCTTATTCATAAATTTCTTAACAATGTTTTGTACTACAGTATTTGAGAATTTAAATTTGTTTGGTTTTTAGGTAATAATAAAACTGTTCTCTAGCATAGTAACTATACAGAATTACATGCTAATCAGAGATGAGCATTAGGGTACAATTATTCCTAAAACTTATATTAAACAAACAAAAATAAACAACTCAGCCAAACTCAATTATCAGGTTACTTCCACAGCTTCCCATTTCCTGGATTGTCTTTTTGTACCCCTACCTGGGTTTTTGATAAGAGACACTATCTTTAGCAAAATTTTCTTTTACCTTCCTTTCTTTCTAACAGTTCTGCTTCCTTCAGTACCTTCTGGTTTCCTCCAACTTCTTTACTGCTGACTTCTTTAGTTCCCTTACTCATCCTTTATTGGTAATGACATGCTTTTCTCTCTTTATTATTTTTACCCAGTTACTTTTCCTATTGTGCCTGTGACTCTCACTAATCCTCTTTCATCACTTTACCACATTTTTGCTATAGTTTTATTTTTTCAGTATCAAATATTCTTTCCTTAAGCTCATATATTTTACATATAAAATGTGCCACAATATAAATAACACATTTTCATCAATTAACTATATTCAATGCTAATATTTTTATCACACATTTAAACTAATACTATTATATCATTACACTGTGTCAATATGTAACCATATTTTAGTAAATTTAAACATTTATCATCAAGTTGGGATTGCCTATGTAAACTATACTATCAGTCTGACATGATCTCTGTCACCTGTTTTAAGCATCTGAACAAACATATGAACAATAAATTTGTTCCTTTACAGTACAAATTATAGAATATCAGTCTCAATAAGTCCTTTTAGAAAATTATATGTGATACTGCAAATGATTCAAAATGTGCAATTAATAGAATAATATTTAATTTTCCTCAACATGACAGAATTCAGTGTATAAGAGTAATATAACGCAAAAAAACTTTATTTTTCCTTGTTAATCACTCTTTTACATCTTAATGAATAGGGAGGGAGGTAAATTAAGACCTTAAGAATAACAGAAGACAACTCACATTTAAAATGTATACTATTCAACCTGAACTTAACAACATGCCTTTATTAAAAGAAGTACAAGGCAGCTTTTCTAGACTCAAAGGAGAACACTAAAAAATACAAGCAGTTTATGTTATACGCAAAGATAGTTACATTCCCCTAAGCCGCTGGTGGAAGCCAAGCATCATAACACTGTATTACAACTGATGTACAACTTAACATAACTGAATGACATTTCTAAAAAGCAAGCAAGCAAGCAAGCAAGCAAATCTTACTTACAATATTACTCTACATAAAAGGAAGCACATTTTTATTTTCCAGTATTTTGATTTTCTAAATTCTAGTACAAAGTAATTCCAAAATTAAAATAACATCTATGCCAACACAGTGTATATGAATTTTAAAGAGACTGCTGTTGAATTATTTAATAATTCTTCTGATATCTACATAAAGAACAAATCATTTGGACCAAAATGTGCTCTATTTTTGTTTTAAAGAATTTTTTTCAAAGAGTACTACTATCAGATGGGCATTATTTACTCGATATATCAGGGATACAACTAGCATTCATGACTGGCTGTAAGACGCAACAAGTGATTTGCTCAGCCGCTCGTTATACAAATTCTGCAGCAGACAGATGGCCCTAGAGAAGGGACAATATTCTTGACATGACTGGAACAGATCTCATTAAACATAATATGATTTAAAAGACTTTCAATTGAAATGGACCCTCATGATTGCAGTAAGCTTTAACACCTCTGGCCTTAGCTTCAGAGGCAGTCTCTGAAGAATAGTTCTCAATGCAAAATTATAATATCCTTAAGATGGGAAGAAGCTAATGTGAATGTAGTCTCAGTTGTCTGAGATACTACTAATAGTGTTTTTAATCCCTTTAGTACACTGGAAAGGAAAGCACATACTTGTAGCTGATATAACATATTAAAATACGATTCTGATCATAACAATAAATATTAACTGATGACATCAAATACAATATTCAGATAAAAATAAATTCAACTATCAGCTAAAGCCTTAAGTTCTTTCTTCTATCAAGATTGTTGATCTAAGTGTTCCATTAGACTGTCTTTAAAGGGAGCTCTACATTTTAATGATACTGTTAAAAACAGGCAAATCAACATGTCAATTAAAAAAACCATTATGATTAATTCTTACTTCATTTTACTACCTATAACGCATTTGCTTTATTTTATCTAAAATTATGCTTTAATATTCTAATTTTTGTATATTTATTTGCATAAACAGTGATTTATATTTGTTGCATTTTAAAGATTTTAAGTTAAATATGCTTCCATATGCAAAAGAATGAATTTGAACTCTTAGGGAGACCAAAGGGGGAGGATCACTTGAGCTCAGGAATTCAACACCAGCCTGGGCAATATGGTGAAACATCATATCAAAATAAATAAATAAATATCAATAAATAAATGAAATAAATTTGACCCTGTACCTCACTCCATATACAAAAATTTAAAAACTATAAAACTCTAAGAAGAGAATGAAAATGAATTATCAACATAACCTTGGATTAGACAACTTTTTTTTTTTTTGGACACCAAAATCACACACGGTCAAGGAAAAAATTAATTGTTCTTCATCAAAATCAAAAACTTAAGAATGCTAAAGGACATTATCAAGAAAGGGGGAAAAAATCCAAACAGTGAGGAAAAATATTTGTAGATTATATGTATAAGGAGCTTATTTTTAGAGTATATACTCTTACAACTCAACAATAAATAAGCAATTTTAAAACATGCAAAGAATAGTAATAAACACATTTCCAAAGAACAGATATAAGTGGCCAATAAGAACATGAAAAAATGCTCAACATCATTAGTCATTAGGAAAATGGAAATTAAAACTACAGTAACATACTACTTCACACCCACTAGAATGCCTATATTATGAAAAAACTGAAAATAACAAGTGTTGGCAAAAATGTGGAGAAATCAAATATTCATATATTGCTGATAGGAATGTAAAATGGTATCATTACTATGAAAAACACTTTGGCAGTTCCTCAAAAGCTGAAATAGAGAATTACCATATACCCAGAAATTCTACTCCTGGGTTCGCAATCAAGAAAACTAAAAAATATATTCATATAAACTCATGAAAATGAATGTTCATAGCAGCATTAATAGCCAAAAAGCTGAAACAACCAAATGTCCATCGTTCATGAATAAACAATATGTGATAAATCTATATAACGTAATATTACTCAGTCATAAAAAGGAATGAAGTACTATTACACTGTATAACACGAATGAACCCTGGAAGAATTATAAATGAAAGAAACTACATACAAAAGGTCACATATTGTATAATTTTATTTATGTGAAATATCCAGTATAGGTAAATCCATCAGGATCAAAATTAGACTAGTAGTTGTGGGTAGTTTATACACAGGAGTACCTCTGTATTTAAGGGGAAAAAAATCTCCTTCTCTAAATATTTAGAAGACCTAATGCTTTAGAGAAATGCTTCTGTGTGCTTGTTCATGTGTATCTGAGATGGCCAAGCTGGCTGCTGTTACTAAAGATTACTAATACTCTGGCACTACTGTGATATGTCCAACCCACATTTCAATGATTAATCTATCATACAGATTTCAATTTTATAATCAAAATGTTCTTTAAAATACGAATATACATATAAATAAATATATATATATATATATATATATATATATTTAGATGGAGTCTTGCTCTGTCATGAGGCTGGAGTGTAGTGGCATGATCACAGCTCACTGCAACCTCCACCTCCTGGGTTCAAGCTATTCTCCTGCCTCAGTCTCCTGAGTAACTGGAACTACAGGCATGTACCACCACTATCAGCTAATTTTTGTATTTTTAGTAGAGACTGGGTTTCATCATGTTGGTCAGGCTGGGCTCGAACTCCTGACCTCGTGATCCACCTGCCTGAGACTCCCAAAGTGCTGGGATTATAGGCATGAGCCACTATGCACAGACAAACAAATGTATTTTTAAAATATAGAGAGTAATCCTTATTGTCAAAATGTTATGCTTCACTAGAAAAGAATTGTTTATACCATTCTCCCAATAAGACCCCAAAATACATAAAATAGTCCTCATAATCATTTGTATGTAGTATACAAATCCTATAATTCAAGTTTATTTCTATCTTCCCTATGTTAATATTACATAGGGTTTTACTATACACATACATAAACAGATTGATATGCACACAAAAAGATTATGCACTTATCTTCCCATTTGTAAGTACAAATTTATACGTACACACACACACACACACACACACACACACACACACATTCATTAGTATATCAGAAAGAAGCTAGACAATGACCATTTTCAGTAGCAAAGACAGTTAATCCTACTTACTGCGGAAGAGCCCAGTGCTGATTTTGGAGACCTAATTATTCCAGCAATTGAATGACGAATAGATTCAAATTTGGATAGCCTCTCCTTTCTTTCCTGGAGGGATTAAGAAAGAAGGCTTCAGCAACAGTAAACTATCCAATAGGTATATACATTTATATATTTAGGTACTTATCCACAGTTTATCCATCATGTCATCGAACTAAATAAAACATGAACTTCCTGACATTAAAGATAACCAAATACACATAAACTCTATGACATTTTACTTTACCAACCCCTCAACAAATGTCTTGATTTGGGGGAAAGAATAAAAAAAAAATAGAAATTCATATAGAGATTTATAAAGAATTCATGCAGATAAAAACAAGAAGTGCAAAGGAAATTCACAGAAAACCAAGTACTAAATAACACACACAAAAAAGAACACAAGGTATAAGGAAACTACCTAACATAGCATATTTTCAGATAGCACTATAGTTGTGAGGGGATTTCAAATAAGAAAAAATAATCACACACACACACACACACACACACACACACACACACACAAAGGAAAAAAAGTATACGGAGCACATTTTTTAAAAGTGACTTTCACTTCAGTACCTAGGAAGTTTCCCTAAGATTCACATTATGATGATGACCATCATGATGATCCTGATGATGAGGAGAAAGGCAGGTGGGAGGAGGATGAAATAAATTAAGAAGGTAATGATAGACCTACCTACCAGCAAACCTACGAAATCCAGATTGCTATTTGCCAAAAATGCATATTTCTAAATATCATATATCATAATGAAGAAAACTTGTCCTAAAATTTCAAATCTTTAGATCCATTTTACAGACATAAGTGAATGGGGTAGGTAAGAGGATGGAAAAAATGAGGGAAAATAGGAAAAAAAAATCAAAATTGGGACATAAGAAAGACACCAACAGCAAAGCATGTGTGTGGTCTGTAAATTTTCCATTGATGACTACATTTCAACTGCTAATCAGCAGCAGGCAAAAGAAAAAGTGATCCTTTTCTCAAGCACACTATTTCTGTATGTCTTCCAGCAGTAGTGATGCCCAATTTTACTTATGGAAAACAACTAAAGCAGGCCACAAATAACATCTTCTGTTTCTTCTGTCTGTAATACCTAAGGTATATCTCTGTAATACTAAATGTAGACATTCTTGGCCACATGCTTTCTCCCAAAACCCTTCAGTAATATCAAAACAAAACATTTTCTAGTGGGTAATACTAAAATTACCCAATGGATTAGAATTATCTAATGAATAGGTCCAGTTATGGGATAAAGAAGACTTTAAAAATTGCTCCCTTATATTAAGTTATAAAACATAATATATTGTGTGTTGGATGGGATACAATTAGTGAAAACACCTTTTCATATGAAGGTTCTTTTTAGATAGGTAGGCCTAAAAATATATTATCAAAAATAATAATGAGACCTTAAGTTTTATATAGCAATAATCAAAATGCAAATAGGGTTAATAAAACATTCCAACCAATGCCAGCTCATTTGTTGCCCAGATTTCTACAAATAAAACATGAAACTCACTTGCCATGTAGTTCCTGTCTACATAATATCTAGTATCAGCGTTAAGTTACAATCTACCTAAGAACACATCACTCCATGCTGAGTTCATTGACAGGTTGATTTTTATATCAAAGCATCAACTGGCTACTTTAAAAATTAAAATTAAGGCTGGGCATGGTGGCTCATACCTGTAATCCCAGCACTTTGGGAGGCCAAGGAGGACGAATCACGAGGTTGAGAGTTCAAGACCAGCCTGGCCACCATGGTGAAACCCCATCTCTACTAAAAATACAAAAATTATCTGGGCATGGTAGCGCATGCCTGTAATCCCAGCTACTCAGGAGGCTGAGGAAGGAGAATTGCTGGAACCCGGAAAGCAGAGGCTGCAATGAGCCGAGATCGTACCACTGCACTCCAGCCTGGATGACAGAGCAAGACTCCATCTCAATCAATCAATAAATAAAAATAAAAATTTAAAAAACTTCCTTTCACTTGCCATTAATACAGTGCCTAAATTTGCTTGCAGGCCTGCTGGGCTGGAGATAATATACACATTTCACTCATCTCAAGTAATGGCAAGCTACAAAGAGCTTTTTCCAGATAAAGGAGGTGTAGGAATTAGTTCTGGCAAAAGGATGGCTCCCTCACAATGGAAGTAGTAGGAGACTGATGAAGGGGTGAATGGAGAGGTAATGTTTTTAAATAATACCTGATATTATGAAATAATATTCTGATGAGATGCTCAGCAAAAGTGCTGTTTAAGTACAGCTATAAATACATGCATTGATCATTAATGGAAACCCCAGAAAAGAGTTTCATGGTACCAAGTTGGCAATCAGTACTTTCCTTAGAGCACTCAATCACAGTTCACCTGAGGTACCCTTAGAATATGAACCAATGAGAAGGCTGATCGTAAAAAGAACACTTTTTTTGTTGTTGTTAATAATTAGTCTTCAAAACAAAAATCAAATATTATTTCTCACAGACTTATGTAAATAAACCCAATCTAATAACATTCTTGGACAGAACAATGAAAGTGATTATTTGGCCCTGCAGGAACAGCCAGCTACTTTTTAAAATCAGGAGGCAATAAGAATCAAGAAAAAGATAATATTAATGCTCAAACTCCAGGGTCAGTGCCAAATACCTTAGGGGTATCTTATGCAAAACAGTCATAAAATTCAGACGGATTTTTGTGAGAAATAACTACAGGGAAATTATAACCCCAGAGAAGACTGCTTGCTGAAAAAATTCTACATTATAGATTGCTCCATAATGTAAATGAAATACTGTAAATATCAGTATGTTCTTCATTTTTAAAAATGCATTTATAAGTTAACAAGTAACTTAAGGTTTTGAAGATGCTGATTTGCTGGGCACAATGAAAGATACACAGTTTCTATTCCCATCAGGTCAGAATACAGAATTTAAGTACCAAAACAGTTTCTAAATGATGTATTTTAGCAATAGAGTTTCTGACTAAAAGCAAATCATTTTAGAAATATTCACTCCCTAGCAACTCAGTTTGTCATGCTGTCTTTTCCCTTTGATGCTTGCATATTTAAGAATATTTATTAAAAGACAACCCCCTTGCTAAGTCAAGCGTATTCATTTTCCGAAATAATGAAATTAGACACCAAATGCACAAAAGAAACATCTGAATGATTAAGATCTTGTTTAAAACAACAATGCTAAGGAAACCTATATTATAACAGAATACAGTTTGGTGAGATTCAGGTTGTAAAATGTCTTAAATTATTCTTTTTGTTTTCTTAAATGAGGTGTCTCTAGGGAAATAAGACCCAAGAAGAAGGATATAATTAGCTCCCGTCCTATTCAACAGCCAGTTCATGTTCCATGGTGCTTTTCCCAAATGTGTAACCAAAATGGATAAACATATTTTTTAAGACTACTTTCTAGAACAGTTTTACGTTTATATCACAAGCGGGAAGAGGAACAGATTTTCTCGTGTTCTCTGCCCCGACAAATGCACAGCATCCATTATAAACATCCCCCTCCAGTGTGGAACCAATGTTACAACTGAGAACCTTCACATCATTATCACTCAGAGTCCATAGTTTTCATTAGGGTTTGCTTTTACTGTACATTCTGTGGGTTTGGACAAATGTTTAATGACATGTAGCCAACACTGTCCTAAAAATCCTCTGTGTTCTGCCTATTCATTCAACCCTCTATCAAAATATGTTTTTTTGTAAACCATCCAGTACTACAAGATGTACACCGACCAGCTTCTTGATGAGCATCTCATTGATTTAGCAACTCAAGAGAAGACAGACTTTGCTCAGTAAACAACCATGTAATTTGTTTTTATGAAAAATTATAACTATTACAAATTAAATTATTAATGTACCTTAACTAACATTCTGCTTTTAGTACAATTAAAGGACATAATAATACAGCAGTAAATTTATCTATTTGCCTTAAATTAATAAATTATGAGACAAGGAATATTTTATAACGAGTAAAAAGTATTATTTAATTAAATACCTCAAGGTCTAGCAATCGAGGTATTTTACCAGCTTCAGTCACCTTAATATTCCCAGCTTTTCAGACATATTTTCAGATATATTTTCCATCTTCTCCACTAGATTCTTATTAACGAATGCCTCATAATTCCAAGATCTGGGCCACCTCTGAGTCCATCTATTTTCTTGGCTGTGGGTCATATTTCTCACTTTTTGGTGTGTTGTATAGTCTTTTATTGCAGGCCAGACAGTTTGTATAACAGAAGAGTAGAGTATGAATTCAAGAATATTCTCCTCAAGAAAGGGGCATACCCACTCCTTTCTTTGTCAAGCTGCTGGAGAGCTGGAGCTGCAGTTAATTAGTTGGGTCTAGCCTTTGCTGCAGTTTTAGTTTAAATCAACTGCCACAGTCTTCAGTCAAACATTTTGAGAGAGATCAGTTTTCCTTCATCTAGTAATAGAGTTGAGCCAAGATGAGATTCTAGCATCCTCCCTCTGCTTCAAAGCTGATCCACCAGCTTTAGGAAATATAGATCTCTCCCAGCTTTACGGCCTCTTGGGTGGGGGAGGGAAGTCTCTTTGCTCTCACCCACTACTTTATGTACCTAAGAAGACAACTTTCAGCTCTAATACCCATTCCCCTGCCTAGCCTTGGTGGGCCATTGCCCTAGACTGTGAAGAGCCAGCAAATCAACATCTTCAACATCAACAAAACTATTATTTTGTAGCTTATAGAGAATCAGTTTGGAAAGGGGCTCTTATATTATTTTGTAAAAGAGTGCTCAGTTCTTCTACCTGAACTCCTCCTCATCCCCGCAACACACACACCTCACACACCACCTTTCTGATGTGTTGCGGATTTCATCTGAAGTATCTCTCTCAAGTTTTCTTCTGTGATCTCCTGCTTCACTCAGTGAAAACACTGCAGTAAAAGCTGGTGGGTAGATAGTGCTTTGCTCTGTGAGTTAGGCTCCTCTGGATTCTAATCTGTCACATCAGCCTACACTTGATGCTACAAATCTGTTAAAAGCTTTTGAGAATTCATCTGCTCATATGCTTCCACCAAGGATGGAAGTAATCATGGGTCTATTTTTTCCTATAAAAGGCCTGTCACTTTCTGGATGTTGGTTTATTTATGTCTATTTCTGTCCTTAGCTCTCTGATGAGGTTTTTAAAAACTATTATTTTGTAGCTTATTTTGGTTGCTAGGTAGAAATGATGGAGACGTCTCTTGTTACTTTCCATATCCAAACTGGATATAAATTTCATATGCTTTTCATTAAGGCCAGTTATTTATTTAATACTAGTCATCATTTTACTTTCCTTTATTTATAAACCAGAAAAACACAAAAACACAGTTTATGGTTATTCACTAAAAAGTCCATCAAAAAGAACACTAATTTGTCAAAAGCTACAGATTTCATTTTGACTACCATTTTCTACAACAGTCAATTACTACACAGTTAAAGGCTACATTCTTCAGAAAATAATTTAACAAGTTAAAGGCCAAATGTCTCAAAAGTATGATGGGTTATTTTGTGGGGTTTTGTTTTCCTTTACTCACAGCTTTCAGGGGATAAGAAAGATTCGTTTTATGGGTTTTGTATTTGTTGCAGAGGACCTCAAAAGGACACAATAAAGACTACTAAGTATATATCTCATTTTTGTAAATGTTTTAAGTTTCCAACTTTATCTAAAAAGTTTCTGAATGGTTTTAATGTTTAACATTCTTGTACTGCACATGCATCAATAATCCTCTTATCTGCTCAGAGCTCCTTTTGTTACTGGAACTAGTAATTGGGAACATTTAGAGTTTCAAGGCCTCAGTCAAGATTTTATTTATTAGAATGGATTAAGAAACGGAAAGACTTAAAAGAAAATCCTAAGATTTAATAAAAATATAGAAAAATTTAAAATTTTAACTAAACAAATATAGTGGTTATAATATCGTACCTCTATTATCAGCTAATTAAAATCCAATCAGGGGATGCATTTTAGAAAAAAGTCAGTCAGATTCTGAGTGCTTGTCCCACCCTCAGCCTCTCTGAAAGAAACTGTCACATTATGGGACATTGGTATGTCCTGCCTAAAAATGAAGTGAATACAATATAAGATAGAGTAGAGAAATATGAAAACAAATTCTTGACGACATGGTTTGAACTTCTGTGTATATCCAACATGAGTGGATAAACTCTTTTTCGTTTTAACTAATCCAATGTGGGTAACTATTATATAGAACTCATATAGCAGGCTTTCCTGGAGTATCTATTACTAATCAAAGATTTTCTTTTCTTTCTTTTTCTTTTCTTCTTAGGAATTTATAATTTTTTTTTTACTTTATATGTATAGATATACATATATGTTATTGAACTTTAGGTTCTGGTAATATTTTCAACAAGCAACCTTAAATATCACAATGGTCACTAACAAAACAATATACTAACTTACATTTTTAGGTTTCAGAAACATTTAATTTTAATAGGAAATCTTTTGATATTGAAATACATTAATGTAGATTAGACATTCTTCATAAACTAAACACATATGTTGTGATAATTATTCTCACTTATTCCCATTAATTTAACAGTTTCAGCATATGACAAAACCACTGCTCAAGTATGGGAAAACCCTAGTTTAGATAGTTATTAATAGATCATAGTACAAAAGGTTCAGTAGTCCCATAGATTTTATTTTAGAAGTGCACAGTTAAACAAATTTAAATAGATTCATTAATGCAATATGTCTCAGAGACTTAATAATGAATTACTACTTGCATCTTTTGGGAGAGAAAATATTCTGCAAAATATACCACAAAAGATGCTGTCACAAAGCTTTCAATCTGTAGGGGTGGGAGGGGAAACATGTTTGTCCACTCTGTATCAGTCATGGCCTTTTCTTAGACACTATCATCACATGGAATCATCACATGGAATAGCTCTAAATTAAAGCTCCCCTCTTTTTGGCCACAATCTCCTATCCCATCAGTTTGCTTTCAACCAGCTGTAACCATTTTTCAATCTCACTGGAACTCTTAAGTCTTGGAGTCTCCTCCTTTCTCCCAATCAATCTTCTTCTCTTTTCTTCTCTCTTTATCTAACTTAGATACCATGCTACATCATTTTCAATGATACTCTTGCCAATACACTAAATTGCCTTGCTATCCTGTCTCTTAGGTGCACTCATATGGCAAAACCCAACCCTGGATGGATCCAACTGTTTACTCTCTTTGAGGTTGTACTCAAGCAATGAAACGCTGTTACGGAGTATCACATGATTACTAACTTCAAATGGGCCCTAAATATCTGGGCAACTCATTTCTTATTCTTCACTGTCATTGTCAACCATTTCAAACTTTTCTTACTTTTCTTATGTCTAAAACAATCTTTTTTCATACTTTCTAGCTTCTTTAGAAAGAATCTACAAAGGTAGGACCTCTTCATCTTGCCTTTTCAAAGCTACAAACCCACTACTTTTCTATCTATTATTATCTCCTTCCCTGTTTTGAAACATGGAGCAGATATCTCCCATCTAAGGATTACCACTCTACTTACCTTTGGATCTCATCACTTCCTGACCTCCCAAGAACCTTACACCTTACAAGAACCTAACAGATCTCTGAGGTATTCTCAACCATCCCTTCTCAAATGGTTCTTTCCCATCAGCCCCATCAGTTTTGAGAGCGAGAGCAAGAGTGAGAATGAGAGTGAGAGTGAGATAGAGAGAGACCCATCAGCTCTTAGAGAGAGAGAGAGCTCTTAGGAAAAAAAATAAAAGGAGGGAAGAGAGTAGGAGATAAAGAAGGAAAGAGCAGAAGAAAGGGAAGGATGAACCTCTCCCTTCACCACATATTCTGTTCAAGCTACTGCTTGCTCTTTATAAACAAAATTCCTTAAAGAGTTACATATGCTCACTGTCTCCATTTTCTCTACTCCCACTCATTCCTCACTCTGCTCTTATTTGGCTGTCACCCCATAACTATACCAAAGCAGATGTTGTTAGAAAACCAACAGACTCCATTTCACCAATCCAGCAGACATATTTCTCACTTTTCTGACTTGACCTCTCAACAGAATTCCACTCTATTGATCATGTATGCCTACATGAAACATTTATTCCCCTAGCACACTAACCTCCAACTTCTCAGACTATACATTCTCAGTTTCCTTAGCAGGCTCACCCTCCTCTATCAGGTCATTAAATAGTAGTGTGATTCTAGGCTCTACTGGTTCCAGATTTCTTCTTTTCTCACTCCGTACTTTCTCACTAAGTAATCTCTTATATGTCCCAAATTCAATTAACACCTGAACCAAGTATACTCACAAATTTAAATCTGCAACTTAAACTTTTTCCATTGAGCTCCAAACTTGTATGTTGAAACATCCATGTGACTTCTAGTTAGATATCACAAAAGACAGATAAAAGTCAACATAATGCTGAATTCATCATTCCCAAACCTGGCCTTTTATCAGTTTCCCATTTCAATGAATGGTACTAATACCTCTGCTATACAAGCCAAATATCTGGAGGCCCAGCACGCACTCACAATATAATCTAAGCTACAAGAGGGCAGTGGGAGAGGGGTTATTGTTTTTTTAACTCAAATTATTAAAATATTAAAATAAATTCTATATATTAATGTTGAAGTTAAGCAAGACAGGAGCTATTAGACCTCATTTAAATAGTAAATACAAGGGAATATATTTACTTGAACTATTGCTTTGTGCTAAGAAACCTCAAATGACACATAAGAAAAAAACTAAATTAATGTACTCAAATTTAACCCAAGTTATTCCAATTACAGGTAATATTTTAAACTCAGACTGATTTTAAGAATCTGTAGTTATCCCTATTTAAATACCAGGAAATTCTCAAAAGCAACAGAAGAATACTATCTTGGGAGTTAAAAGATACTTTCCTTTGCATTTTTCAAAAAGATTAATTTTTCCAATTATTTTATTTTGAAAACTAGTTTGTTGTAGTTATAAATAGCTTAGAGCGTTAATACAGAGAATATTTAACTTCTTAATAAAAACAAGTTCAAGAAAGGCCTAGTAGGTACCTAGAAACAAAAATGTTTTATTTAATCTAGACATTACCAATTACCAAATCTTATAAATACCACCTCCAGAGCTTAATTTTTATCAATATGAATGTAAGTTAGAAATCTCAGGACCAGGTCTTTATTTCTATGTAATGGACTCTAGTCTGCTTGAGTTAATAAAGCACCTATGAGAACTGTTGCACATTGGGAATTTTCAGAAGTTCACTAACCATTACATAAACAGATAATAAGCATAGAAGAATCAATAAGAAATAAACAACATATTAAACCACTGGCCATTGCAGCCATTGTGTAACTCCAAATATCAGACTTATAACCATGAAGACCTCTAATTAAGAGGCATCATCTAAACTACAATTATTCATCTAAAAATTAAGAATGGGTACTCATCAAAAAACTATATCAAAAGTTTAGCAAAATTATTAAAGGTAGAATAATAGCCATTGTTATTTGAAATTGTACTTTTTATATTAAGTAGAATTATTTTCCTTCAATAAAAAGTTTAAAGATTGAGAACTTGAAAATCCCTTTAATTCCTTTGCTCCCAATGAATCCCCAGGGATTTTCAAAATAGCATGAGCCAGGACTGTGAGCCCCAGAAACACTAAGCGATTTGCGAAGGTCAAGTGCTCAAGCAGTCAAAATTTAAATTAAGCTTTAATACAAAATTATTGCTATTAATCATGTTATTTTGCCTGCCTTGAATATTTCTTGCCAGACCCAAACCTCGTATTTCCCAAGGACTCTTTCCCAAACCACTCAAAAAGTAATGCTGTTTAAAGCCTACTCAATAAATATATATTTAGTTGCTCCAATAATATAATAAACAGAGGAATTTCTGGTTTCATAACACAGATGTAATCGCTTGATTCAGAATGTATGTTCTAGGCCTCACTTTGACTGTAACTCAGAGTTGAACCATAAACAACATATCTGTGCTTCTGGTAAAATTTTTTTTTTTTTTTAAGTTGGGGTTTCACCTTATTGGTCAGGCTGGTCTTGAACTCTTGACCTCAGGTGATCTGCCCACCTCAGCCTCCCAAACTGCTGGGATTACAGGCATGAGCCACTGCACCCGGCAATTTTTTTTTTTTTTTTTTTTGAGACAGTTTCTCTCTTGTTACCCAGGCTGGAGTGCAATGGCGTGATCTTGGCTCACCGCAACCTCCGTCTCCTGGGTTCAAGCAATTCTCCTGCCTCAGCCTCCCGAGTAGCTGGGAGTACAGGCGTGCGCCACCATGCCCAGCTAATTTTTGTATTTTTAGTAGAGACGGGGTTTCACCATGTTGACCAGAATGATCTTGATCTCTTGACCTCGTGATCCACCCGTCTCGGCCTCCCAAAGTGCTAGGATTACAGGCATGAGCCACTGCGCCCAGCGAAATTTTTGTGGTTTTTTTTTGAGACAGAGTCTCGTTCTGTCGCCAGGTGCCAGGCTGGAGTGCAGTGGCACGATTTCGGCTCACTGCAACCTCTGCCTCCCAGGTTCAAGCAATTCTCCTGCCTCAGCCTCCCAAGTAGCTGGGACTACAGGCCACGCGCCACCATGCCCAGCTAATCTTTGTATTTTTTAGTAGAGACGGGGTTTCACCGTGTTGGCCAGGATGGTCTTGATCTCTTGACCTTGTGATCCGCCCGCCTCGGCCTCCCAAAGTGCTGCGATTACAGGCATGAGCCACTGCACCCGGCCAAAATGAAAATATTTTATAGTATCTTCCAGTCCCAAAATATTATGACTCACAGAGTACTACTCAAAAACTTATATGAATAAAAGGGGAGAAAGAACCAGCTTCTCTCAAAGTTAAGGCTCTCACCCACTACCAAAGTTTTAATTCTTGAGAATTTTCTTGATAATTAAACAGAGGACAGGTACAAACTCTAGGTGGGTTGGGTAGTGACCCCCATCCTGTTCATAAGATATTTTCACTAAGAACCTATGAATGTAACCTTAGTTGGAAAAGGGAGTTTTGCAGATTTAATTAAGTCAAGGGTCTCAACATGAGATCATCCAGGATTATTCAGGGGGCCCGAAATCAAAGGACCAGTTTCCTCATAAGACGACAAAGAAGAGGAAGAAATACAGAAGAGAAGGTGATGTGAAGATGGAGACAGAGTGATGGAAGGTGACATGAAGAAGGAGACAGATTAGAGTGATGGGTTTACAAATCAAGGAAAGACAAGGATCTTCAGCAGCCACAAGAAACTAGGATAGAGGCATCGAACAATCCTCATTTAGAGCCTCCTGAAAAAATCAACTGTGGCAAAACTTTGATTTTGGACTTGTGGCCTCCAGAAAGGTGAAAGAAGAAATTTCTGTTGTTTTCAGCCACCAAATTGGTGGCAACTTTTTATGGAGGTCCTAGACAACTAATACATAGCTGACAAAGAATCACTGCATATTTACCTTATAATTACCAGCTACTGAAAAATGTCCAAGAAAAGAAAAATCACCCTTACATGCAATATATTAATCAGTAAAATGGATTAAGAATTGCATGATTCACATAAATTCCATGCAATAAAAATGTGCATATATACTTTTTTCCAATTGTTTCTTCTGTAGATAGATGCATTTTTCAATCTTTCATTTCCCATCCAGTTTTTAGAATGTTACTCTAACTAAAGCAACACCTTGCCCCAAAATCTACTGTCAGAAATATAGCTGTAGTCCCAAAGATATTTTTTCTCAGCAGGAGCCCTGAGAATTCCAGGAAACTGTACAGCAACATTTACAGCTCAGCAGTAGCAAGGTCACTGGATGATCTCCCTCTGGCTATTCACCCACCTACAGTGCAGTAGCTGGACACTAGCGAACTTTCAATTTGCTTTCCTACCATCTATTTTCACAGTAATTAGCACATGTGGTTTGAAGTTTCTTATCATATTTTGGGGTCCAATACAGTCTCTGATAATAAGATACAAGCAAAGAAAGGACTTTAAAAAGCAAACACTTCCCAAGACAAAAGTAAGTTGTTGGTCAATATATGTTTATGTAAACTGGGCATTACTAAAATGAACAACATTAAAAATAAGTGTGAAAATTACTGGGCCACGATTTTTATTCTATCACATTTTAAACAAAGCTGTCATATAATAAAATGGTCTTAAATAGAATCATGGGTAGAAGGAACCTTCTGTGTTAAAGATGTTCTAGTTCAGCTTTTTCACTTTATAGTAAATGAGAAAATGAATGTCAGAGGAGGTGAAATGACTTGCCCCAATACACACAGAAGATGACAAAGTATCTCTTTGCTTACTCTCTTTGTACTACACTCGGTTGCCTAGATTATATGCAAAAAGACAACCAAATGCTGGGCATCAGTCATTCATTCAAAACCAACACCAGGATGCCCTCTCTCACCACTCCAATTCAACATAGTATTGAAAATTCTGGCCAGGGCAATCAACCAAGAGAAAGAAATACAGGGTATTCAAACAGGAAAAGAAGAAGTCAATTCTCTCTGTTTGCAGATAATATGATTGCATTTTGAGAAAACCCCATCATCTCAGCCCAAAATCTCCTTAAGCTGATACACAACTTCAGCAAAGTCTCAGGATACAAAATCAATGAGCAAAAATCACAAGCATTCCCATATACCAGTAACAGACAAACAGAGAGTCCAATCATGAGTGAACTCCCATTCACAATTGCTACAAAGAGAATAAAATACCTGGGAATACAACTTACAAGGGATGTGAAGGACCTCTTCAGGGAGAACTATAAACCACTGCTTAAGGAAATAAGACAGGACACAAACAAATGGAAAAACAATCCATGTTCACGGATAGGAAGAATCAATATCATGAAAATGGCCATACTACACAAAGTAATTTAAAGATTCAATGCTATTCCCAGCAAGCTACCATTGACTTTCTTCACAGGATTAGAAAAATCTACTTTAAATTTCACATGAAACCAAAAACCAGCCCATAAAGCCAAGACAATCCTGATCAAACAGAACAAAGCGGAAGCATCATGCTATCTGACTCCAAACTATACCAAAAGGCTACAGTAACCAAAACAACATGGTACTGGTACCAAAACAGATATATAAATCAATGGAACAGAAAAAAGGCCTCAGAAATAATGCCACGCATCAACAACCACCTGATCTTTGACAAACCTGACAAAAACAAGCAATGGAGGGAGGATTCCCTATTTAATAAATGGTGCTGGGAAAACTGGCTAGCCCTATGCAGAAAAAGCTAAAACAGGAGAATCACTTGAACTCAGGAGGTGGAGGCTGCAGTGAACCAAGATGGCACAACCAGCCTGGGTGACAGAGGGAGGCCCTGTTTCAAAAAGAGAAGGAAGGGGAGGAGAAGAGGAGAGAAGTGAGGGAAGGGAGAGGAGGGAAAGTGGGGGAAGGAGGAAGGGGAGAAAAAAGAAGGGGAGGGGGAAGGGGAAGGGAAAGGAGAAGAAAGAATTAATGGGTAGGGTCAGGCATGGAGGCTTATGACTGCAATCCTTATACTTTGGGAGGCCTGAGCAGGAAGACTGCTTGAAGCCAGGAGTTTGAGACTAGCCTGGGCAATGAAACAAGACTCTGTCTCTATAAAACATTATTTTTAAGTTAAAAAATGTTTAAAAAAAAACAAAAGGTACCAATGGGTTAATATCTGCAATTGCTCCACTGCTTAAGAATTATACATAGATTCAAAAAAAAAGCATCCATAAATTCTCTTGAGGATATAAAGGTACAAAAAACAAATAGCTAATTATTAGATATCTTAAAGCTTTAGAAATACATAATTTTTAAAACAATAACTTGCCTTGGAACTAAAAGGCACTAATGAAATGCCTCATTCAGCCATATCTTTAAAAAGATTATCTTCAAAAACCAAATTATATATTTCTGTCTTTTCAAACAGTTCAAAATGTACATAGTTTGACTTTCTCTTGATGAGTCAAGGCTACAAGACTCTGCTTTGTAATTACTTCTATCTGTATTTTGTACTTTGTACAAATAGAAAATACTTCTATCTGTATTTTGTAATTTTCCCCCCAATATTTTAAAGTATTTTTAACGTGGAGATGAGGTCGTATTTTTGCAACATTTTTTAATCAATGGGCTGTCTATTTCTATTACTATTCTGCTCATTCATAGAAAGCCTATCACTAGAGAGTTACTCATTTCTTGATCACTCGACATTTTTAGTGACTTCTGTTAGAACAAAAAGAAAAAATTCACCTCCTTCTTTGTAAACCCATTTCCTTAAAATGATCATGTACCTTATTTCTGTTAACTTAAATACAAACAAAAAGCCAACCAGGCTTTGGGTAAAATAATACAACAGATAATCCATATAACCAAGGGTTTCTGGGATTCTACAAAATAGTATCTTAGATGATGTCTAGATTTTAGCTAGCAACATCTGGTGAAACAGGAACTGACTTACAAGATGTGGCTTCATCTAATAAAGTATTTACACTTTGTTCTGTCACCACTTAAAATGTATTCACAATAACACATTCAGGAATACAGGAATCTATTTTTGTGCTGCTTTAATTTAAAAAAATTTTGGCATAGAGAGGCTTTAAAGCAGCCAATGCTTTTTTACTACCACAAACAAAACAAAAAGTCTGTTTTTGCTAATTACTGCAGGATATATACCTTTATGACATTAGGAATATAGAAATATCTTATCCACTGTGATTGAGGAAAAAGGCTAAAAACCATTTCATACATTTCCTCTTTTCCAGCCCCCTCAGGGTTATTTACAGTCTATACGTAGGGGTAAATTTTCATCATAGTCAATGTTCTTATATCCCTACAGATATAGATATTAATTAAAGTTTATACAAAACATTTTAATCTATAGAAAAATATAATAAGTAAACCATAAAGACTCTAGTGATTATTTGGCTAAAATATCAGATACAGATTAAAGCATTCACCTATCATTATCCTTTTGGTTTATTTTTTATTTTGACCATACTGTCTACTGCTCCTCATTCCCTCTCACACTCTTCTTTAAGACACAGGAGTTGGGGGGGGGGGGTCCCAAAATAACACAAAGAGGCAGCTCTGGAACACAGCTCCCAGCAAGAGAGACGCAGAACGCGAGTAGTCCCCACAATTCCAAATGAGGTACCAGGTTCATTTTGCGGGTCTCGTTGGACAGTGGGTCTAAACTAAATAGGGCAAGTTGAAGCAAGCTGGTGCACTGCCCCACCCAGGAGGTGCACCCAACTGACCAGAGGACCAGGGGATCTCCCACTCTGGGACTTCAGTTTGGATACAGTGCTCCACACAAGCCCTCTGCAACCCACAGAACAGGTGATCTCCACCGGGCTGAAAAGCCTCAGTAAGCTGCCTGAAAAGGGCAGAACAGCAACCTCAGCCAGTGCCGGGGCTGCAGCATAGATCTAGGCGGAAGAAAGCCACCCACCCCTAAGAAAGAAGGGGAACTAAAAACAGGGAAACAGGCCATAGAGCAGGACGGGTCTCCCCCAACAAGGCCTAGCAGGCTAAAAAACTGTCACTTCAGAGTTTCACACCCAGAACATCAGTTAGAGAACGACCAGGAACAAACAAGATCAGCGGGGGGCAATGGCAACCATTGCAATGGCAGCCATTGCAGAAGCCAGCCTAATTCTCCTGAGCCAATATAAGAAGCAGGAAAAATATACAGCAGCTCCACTGAATTTGTAGCAGCCTAGCAGTGCCTCTGTGGGCAGACAATGGAAAGCCCACCTCCCCAAGCAGCTACCTGAGATCAAACTTATATAAATTCAATAAGATGGGAAGAAACCAGCCCAAGAAGGATGAAAACATCAAAAACCAGAATGCCTCTTCCCCACCAGGAGATCACAACTCCTCACCAGCAAGGGAACAAAGCTGAATGGAGAACAAATTTGATGAACTGACAGAAGCAGGCTTCAGAAGGTAGGTAATAACAAATTTCTCTGAGATAAAGGAACATGTTCTAACCCAATGTAAAGAAACTAAAAACCTTGAAAAACGTTTAGATGAAATGCTAACTAGAGTAACCAGAAGAACAAAAATGACTTGATGGAGCTGAAAAACACAGCACAAGAACTTCGTAAAGTATACAAAAGTCTCAATAGCCAAATAGATCAAGCAGAAGAAACAATATCAGAGATTGAAGATCAACTCAATGAAATAAAACGAGAAGGCAAGAAAATAGAAAAAAGAGTGAAAAGAAATGAAAGCCTCTAAGACGTATGGGATTATGTGATAAGACCTAATCTACGCTTGATCTGTGTACTGGAAGATGATGGGGAGAATGAATACAAGCTGTAAAACACTATTCAGGAATATTATCCAGGAGAACTTCCCCAATCTAGCAAGGCAGGCCAACATTCAAATACAGTAAATACACAGAACACCACAAGGACACTCCTCTAGAAGAGAAACCTCAAGGTACATAATCGTCAGATTCACCAGGGTTGAAACAAAGGAAGAAATGCTAAGGGTAGCCAGAGATAGAGGTTGGGTCACCCACAAAGGGAAGCCCATGAGACACAGTGGATCTCTTGGCAGAAACCCTACAAGCCAGAAGACAGTGAAGGCCAATATTCAACATCTTTAAATAAAAGAAATTTCAACACAGAATTTCACATCCAGCCAAACTAAGTTTCAGAAATGAAGGAAAAATAAAATCCTTTACAGACAAACAATTGCTGAGAGATTTTGTCAATACCAGACCTGCCCTACAACAGCTCCTGAAGGAAGCACTAAACACAGAAAGGAAAAATCAGTTCCAGCCACTGCAAAAACAAACCAAATGGTAAAGACCAACAATGTAATGAAGAAATTATGCCAGCCTAGGGCAAAACAACCCACCTGTAAAAAAATGGCAGGATCAAATTCACACATAACAATATTGACATTAAGTGTAAACAGACTAAATGACCCAATCAAAAGACACAGACTGGCAAATTGGACAAAAACAAGAATCGTCAGTGTGCTGTATTCAGGAGACCCATCTCATGTGCAAAGACCCACATAGACTCAAAATAAAGGAATGGAAGAATTTTTACCAAGCAAATGGAGAGCAAAAAAAAGCAGAGGTGGCAATCCTAGTCTCTGATAAAACGGACTTTAAACAAACAAAAATCCAAAGAGACAAAGAAGGGCATTACATAATAGTAAAGGATCAATAAAACAAGAAGAACTAACTATTCTACATATATATGCAAACAATACAGGAGCATCCAGATATATAAAGGAAGTCCTTAATGACCTACAAAGAGACTTAGACTCCTGCACAACAATAACGGGAGACTTTAACACTCCACTGTCAACATTAGACAGATCAACGAGACAGACAATCAACAAGGAAATCCCAGACTTTAATTCAGATCCAGAACAAGTTAATTTAATAGACATTTACAGAACTCTCAACCCCAAATCTGTAGAATATATATTCTTCTCAACACCACATCACACCTACTCTAAAATTGACCACATAATTGGAAGTAAATCACTCTTCAGCAAATGCGAAATAACAGAAATCATAATAAACAGTGTCTCAGAACACAGTGCAATCAAATTAGAACCTAGGATTAAGAAAATCACTCAAAACCACACAATTTCATAGAAACCAAACAACTGGCTCCTGAATGTCAACTGTATAAAAAATGAAATGAAGGCAGACTTAAAGATGTTCTTCGAAACAAACAAGAATGAAGACACAACATACCAGAATCTCTGGGACACATCTAAAGCAGTATCTAGAGGGAAATTCATAGCAATAAATGCCCACATGAGGAGCAAGGAAAGATCTAAAATCGACACCATATCATCAAAATTGAAAGAGCTAGAGGAGAAAGATCAAAGAAACTCAAAAGCTAGCAGAAGACAAGAAATAACTAAGATCAGAGCAGAAGTGAAGGAGACAAAGACACAAAAAAATCCTTCAAAAAAATCAACAAATCCAGGAGTTGGTTTTTTGAAAAGATCAACAAAATAGATAGACCACTAGCCACACTAATAAAAAAGAAAAGAGAGAAGAGTCAAATATATGCCATAAAAAACGATAAAGGGGATATCACCACAGATTCCACAGAAATATAAACTACCATTAGAGATTACTACAAACAACTCTATACACACAAACCAATAAATAAGGAAGAAATAAATAAATTCCTGGACAGTTACACTCTCCCAAGACTAAACCAGGAAGAACTTGAAACCCTGAATAGACCAATAACAAGGGCTGAAGTCAAGGCAGCAATTGACAGCCTACCAACCAAAAAAGGTCCAGGTCCAGAAGAATTTACAGCTGAACTCTACCAGATGTATAAAGAGCAGCTGGTACCACTCCTTCTGAGACTCTTCCAAACAATACAA
Source organism: Saimiri boliviensis (assembly GCF_048565385.1). Lineage (NCBI taxonomy): Eukaryota > Metazoa > Chordata > Mammalia > Primates > Cebidae > Saimiri > Saimiri boliviensis. The sequence goes on from NC_133449.1 coordinate 201,268,019, forward strand.
ACCAAGGGAATCCTCCACAACCCATTTTATGAGACCAACATCATCCTGATAACAAAACCCAGCAGAGACTCAAATAAAAAAAGAAAACTTCAAGCCAATATCCATGATGAACATAGAGGCAAAAATCTTCAATAAAATACCAGCAAACTGACTGCAACAGCACATCACAAAGCTTATCCATCACAATCAAGTAGGCTTCATCCTGGGGATGCAAAGCTGGTTCAACATAAGCAAGTCTATAAATGTAATCCATCACATAAACAGAACCAAAGACAAAAACCACATGATTATCTCAATAGATGAAGAGAAGGCCTTTGACAAAAAATCAACATCCCTTTATGCTAAAAACTCTCAATGAACTAGGTATTGACTGAACATATATCAAAACAATGAAAGCTATTTATGACAAACCCACAGCCAATATCATACTGAAAGGGCAAAAATTGGAAGCATTCCTTTTGAAATCTGGCACTAGACGAGGATGCCCTCTCTCACCACTCCTATTCAATATAGTATTGGAAGTTGTAGCCACAGCAATCAGGCAAGAAAAAGAAACAAAGGGTATTCAATTAGGAAACAAGGAAGTCAGATTGTCTCCATTTGCAGATGACATGATTGTATATTTATAAGACCCCATTGTCTCAGCCCAAAAGCTCCTGAAACTGATAAGCAACTTCAGCAAAGTCTCAGGATACAAAATCAATGTGCAGAAATCACAAGCATTCCTAAACACAAATAACAGATTAACAGAGAGCCAAGTCATGAGCAAACTCCTATTCACGATTGCTACAAAGAGAATAAAATACCTAGGAATACATCTAACAAAGGATGTAAAGGACCTCTTCAAGGAGAACTACAAACCACTGCTCAACAAAATGACAGGACACAAACAGATGGAGAAACATTCCATGCTCATGGTTAGGAAGAATCAATATTGTGAAAATAGTCATATTGCCCAAAGTAATTTATAGATTTAATGCGATCCCCATCAAGCTACCAATGACCCTCTTCACAGAACTGGAAAAAAACACCTTAAACTTCATATGGAGCCAAAAAAGAGCCCACATAGCCAAGACACTCCTAAGCAAAAGAACAAAGCTGGAGGCATCACATTACCTGACTTCAAACTATACTACAAGACTACAGTAATCAAAACAGCACGGTACTAGTACCAAAACAGAGATATAGACCAATGGAACAGAACAGAGGCTTCGGAGGCAACGCCACACATCTGCAACCATCTGATCCTTGACAAATCTGACAAAAACAAGCAATGGGGAAAGGATTCCCTGTTTAACAAATGGTGTTGGGAAAACTGGCTAGTCATGTGCAGAAAGCAGAACCGGACCTCTTCCTGACATCTTACACTAAAATTAATTCCAGATGGATTAAAGACTTAAATGTAAGACCTAACACTATAAAAACCCTAGAAGAAAACCTAGGCAGAACCATTCAGGATATAGGCGTAGGCAAGGACTTCACGACTAAAACACTAAAAGCATTGGCAACAAAAGCCAAAATCCACAAATGTGATCTAATTAAACTCCAGAGCTTCTGTATAGCAAAAGAAACAATCATTAGAGTTAGCTGGCAACCAACTAACTAGAATGGGAAAAAATTTTTGCAATCTACCTATCTGACAAAGGGCTTATGTCCAAAATCTACAAAGAACTAAAACAGATCTACAAGAATAAAACAAACAACCCCATCAAAAAGTGAGTGAAGGATATGAACAAACACTTTTCAAAAGAAGACATTTATGCAGCCAACAAACATATGAAGAAACCTCATCATCACTGGTTATTAGAGAAATACAAATCAAGACCACATTGAGATATCATCTCATGCCAGTTAGAATGGTGATCATTAAAAAATCTAGAGACAACAGATGCTGGAAAGGATATGGAAAAATAGGAACACTTTTACACTGTTGGTGGGAGTGTAAATTAGTGCAACCATCGTGGAAGACAGTGAAGCAATTCCTCAAGGACCCAGAAATAGAAATACCTTTTGACCCAGCAATCCCATTATTGAGTATATACCCAAAGAATTATAAATTGTTGTTATAAAGACACATGCACACGTATGTTCAATGTGGCACTGTTTACAATAGCAAAGACTTGGAACCAACCCTAATGTCCATTGATGATAGACTGGATAAAGAAAACGTGGCACATATACACCATGGAGTACTACACAGCCATAAAAAATGATGAGTTCGTGTCCTTCATAGGGACAATGGATAAATCTGTAAACCATCATTCTCAGTAAACTGGCACAAGTACAGAAAACCAAACACCACATTTTCTCATTCATAGGCGGGTGTTGAACAATGAGAACACATGGACACAGGGAGGGGAGCATCAGACACTCCTGTCAGCTGGAGGGGGAAGGGTTAGGGGAGGGACAGCAGGGAGTAGGGAGAAATACCAGATATAGGTGATGGGGGATGAGGGTAGTAAACCACCTTGCCATTTATGTACCTATGCAACAATCCTGCACGATCTGCACATGTATCCCAGAACTTAAAGTACAATTAAAAAAAAAAGATCAAAACCGTTTATATCTATATAAGCTTTAGATATATATATGTATATGTACACATATTAAACAGTTTATATACATATATAAGTATGTATGCATATGCTTTCAAGAGAGATGCTATATAAAAATTATACCGTTCATAGCTAGAATAAATCTTTGGCTAGACATTAATTAGAAACTGTGCATCCAAAGCAATACCTAAAATTAAACAATCAAAAAGGGCAATGTGGAATACAATTACCTATTTTCTCTGAATATATCTAACAGCCATTAAAATCAATTCCTTACAATATTTGTTTTATTTCTATAAAAAGCTGAGTCCTATAATACATTTCAAGAACTCAAGAGTTTATTTGCATACATACTGTTATCACATCACTAAACACTTAAATATATACATAACTTTAAAATATTTTGTAACATGATTGTCAATCAGCAGCAGTAAAAACTTCCTAAGAATTCAATCAGAAAGTAGGGAGCTGGCAGGAGGTAAAGTACCAAGCCTTCAAAATACAGATATTTACAAAAGCAAGATGTGATGGCCAGATTTTAAAATCCACCATAATTGATGTACTAGAATTTTTCTACCTTCATATACTTACTGCCACAAGAAGCCCTGTGTTTGGGAGCAAACAACTTCTAAAACAGGAACAAACAAACTACAATGATGAAAATAGTAGTACTATTTAAATAGTAGTACTATTTTCAGTCATATTATCTATTTTCACCAAAATTTTACTTACTCTTTCAGTTAGCGTTGCTTTCAGCTACCGTGGCAGAAATATGTCTAAAATTACCCTACATAAATAAGGTTTTATGTCTCTCATGAAATGAAATTTGTAAAGTATACAGAGTTGGTACCAGTTACTCAATAGGAACAATAACACAAGAGCCTTCTTCTGTCTGTCTTAGACAAAATATCTTGACCTCAATTTTCTCATCAACCACCATCCCTCAATCAACACTATTTTAGATCAATAAATGTAGAAACTAAAGTTTTGGATGGGTCTTCCACATGACTGCTAAAGTCATCCCAAATTGCCTAAAGGTAGAAAAGGAGACTAAAGCAGAGAGCACATGCATTGCTGAATAAAGAGGAATGAACGGAAGTTCCAAAGATTTCGACAATGAGAAGGGATAGAATGCAGTACAACCAAGCTCCACAGCCTTAAAAACACAAAGACTTTCACATGAGGGTAAAGGAATAATAAAACCCACATTAAGAGCCACTTTTCAACATTGAATTGCATGGTATATGGGAGAATGAGCAACCTTCTGTTCAAAAGAAGTTTGCTTACCAGAATGAGCTTTCAAAGGCCAAATTTTAAAATTCTTAGAAGATGGAAAATTGTATTATAAAAGGTGAGGGAAGTGAAAGCCCAATAAAGAATGGATCTACCATTTATAATACAGTATCAATATGACACACTACTTGGAGGGAACAGATGGCCCAGAAAAGCAACATGAGGGGCAATGACTTACCAGAAAACTAGGTCTAGACTAGTCCCATCTCCAGAGGAATGTCAGTTTCTGTTAAAAGGACAACTTCTGCCTAAAATACACTCTTGTGAGTCAGTATGTACCTTATGGTGGTAAGAATTCACTGAAAAAATAATAAAAGAATACCAGAAAATAAAAACAAAAGATGTCAGAACATCTCTATAAAACACAGAGGCTAAAGAGTAACTCCATGAGAATACAAAGGGTTTCTATGATCAGTTCAGGTGTGGAATCGCCACATAAGCTAGTATGTGTGACTGAATATGTATGTCTCCAAATGACTGTAGTAACATCTGGCTAAGTAGACTGACAATAAGAAGTATTTAAAAGTCTATTTTTAGGTTTATCAGGAAGTCTCATTATACTTAGGTCAGCATTAGCTAATAACCAAAGATAAAGCATCAAGGCTATGGGTAGAAGTTCATAATTATGAGAGTTCAATTAAGTATATACTTGTTGAATTAAAAAAAATTTCAAGAGTCAGTGTGCAATATATACTTGTTGAATTGTTTTAAAATTTCAAGAGTCAATGTGCATCCCTATATGTAATGTATGGTGGCTGACAGCCATCAAAGCAAAAACTCTGATTCCATTTACTCTAAATAAAATTTACATAAATAATAAAAATAATAAAATTGTAACCTTTTCTACTTTGAACATGTCATAGAAATATAAAAGAAAAAGTTAATAAAATTTAAAAGGATTAAGAATAATTTCAAAAATAAATAAAAAGTACACAATTGATTTGAAAAGACAATGATGGTAGATATAAAAGAATAAAAATAAACAGAAAAATATTAAAGAAGGATCATAAATATATATATATCAGAGATTGAAGAGTAAAAAGAAAGTAAGATTGGAACCAACCCAAATGCCCATCAATGATAGACTGGATAAAGAAAATGTGGCACATATATACCATGGAATACTATGCAGCCATTAAAAAGGATGAGTTCATGTCCTTTGCAGGGACATGGATAAAACTGGAAACCATCATTCTCAGCAAACTGACACAAGAACAGAAAACCAAACACCACATGTTCTCACTCATAAGTTGGTGTTGAACAATGAGAAACCCCAGACACAGGGAAGGGAACATCACACATTGGACCTGGGGGGTGCGGGACTAGGGGAGGAATAGCAGGGGGTGGGGAAATTGGGGAAGGATAGCATTAGCAGAAATACCTAATGTCAATGACAGGGTGATGGATGCAGCAAACCAGCACCATGACCTGTGTATACCTATGTAACAAACCTGCACAATCTGCACATGTACCCTACAACTTAAAGTATAATAAATAAAAATTTTTTAAGTGAGACTTCTTTTAAAATTAAAAAAAAAAATTACGTTGTACAAGCCACTAGCTAGCTCTGTGAGTCATTAATTATCTCAGGTTTCAGAGACATTATTATGTATAAAATCATAAATTGGACAAGATGATCCCAATGGATTCAGTATCTTCTAATATTTTTAAAAATCTATAAGCCAGATAACACAAAACTTATGCACACAAGTAATGGTCCTTATACTTACAAACAGTATTTATCCAATAATATAGAATGCATATTTAGAATACCATAACCCAAATACTGGATGTGGTAACATTAAAACAAAAATTGTTTATGTATTTCAACTCTCTTCAAAATAAAGAAAATATATAATGGTGTTTACAATTCTTATTTGAAGGCCACAATTAGCTTTTCCTAATACAGTGAATCTGGAAAAAGAAAGCCTAAAAAAGAGAGGCATTAAATAAGGGACTCAGAGAATGCAGACAATTAAGTTTTAATTGCAAAATGACACATAAATACAACTCTTTACCAACACAACAGATTTAAAATAGAGCTATATTCCTATTAGTAAGAGAAATTATATTGTATACATTAAAAGATTAAGGAATTAGTGTATTCCAAGTTACTAAATTAAACCATAAACACTGATTATAAAATTAGCATTGAACATATCATAATGAAAATCTTTACCATTGTTACCAACTATTAAATACCTATGTTCAAGAAAAATATTATTATTTTCCTTGCCTGACAGATATTGAAAATAAGAAGGTTAAATGGACCTCACCAGCCAGAACAGAAACTGAAATTTGAAAAATAGAAATCTTAATACCATCTTTGTTGAATATTTGAAGAGAAACATGGCTCAGTTTAAAATCTGAGCCATGTTTCTCCTCAAATACTCAATAAAACTACACTCTCTTTTACCTTCCATGTACTGAAATACTAGAAAAGGCATATATTTCTCAAATCTGAGAGGTGAATAAAGGAAACAAATGAAATAAAATACAAAAGGAAAAGAAGTCACTTTCATTTTTTAATGACTTTGGCTCAGCATCTGAGTGATAGCATTGTTCAAAAGAATTTTGTTTACCACCAGATTCAGAAGTTAAGAGAAATTATCCTTCCCATTGACGAAGCCACAAAAAATAAAACCTACTGGCCTCTTAGATAATGTCTAGGCCCTGGCTAAAGTAGGCTTGAGACAGAACTTGTCCTTACCTGATCTCTGTGGACTTCTGATGTGGAAGGCTCAGAGCTGAACATTAAAGAGCATGTTTTACAGTACTGGGAGCCAAAACCAGGCTCCAGCTGACCCTTACAATGAGGACATCTCATTTTCTGCTCCATCTTAAAACTCAGCTAAGAGATAGTGAAGTGGGCCCTAGGAAGTCAATTTGCCAACAAACCTTCCTGTCTGTGGCAAAAGTAAGATAGAAGAGAGGTGCAGATCTAGAGCTCCTATTTCATACTATCTCCCCCTGTTGGCACGGAAGTATACTAGTCAGCTCTGGCTTAAAGGAACAGATACACGCAACAAATGTTGGGTTTTTAAGCAACGAAGAGAAAATCATTGTACATTAATTGAAGATACACTAACTAAGAAATAAATCTCTGTTCTGTTTTTTTTTTTTTTTTTTTTTTTTTTTTGAGATAGAGTTTCATTCTTGTCATCCAGGCTGGAGTGCAATGGCACAATGTCGGCTCACTGCAACCTTCACCTCCTGGGTTCAAGTGATTCTCTTGCCCCAGCCTCCTGAGTAGCTGGGATTTCAGGCACCTACTACCACACCAGGCTAATTCTTTTTTGTATTTTTAGTAGAGACGGGGTTTCATCATGTTGGCCAGGCTAGACTCAAACTCCTGATCTCAGGTGATCTGCCTACCTCGGCCTACCAAAGCACTGGGATTACAAGCATGAGCCACCACACGTGGCCTTTTTAATTAGATAAATAAAACACCTGATTTTATTCCTAAGCAACATATAGAGGTCTTCTTATTTTAGGTTTTGGATCTCAAGGTCTCCGAGAATAGACCAAACTTTCAAGCACATCTTGAAGCAAAACCTTAGCTGTACTTCAAAGCTTTTCTTAATCCAATGTGTTTTAATTTTTTTATTTTGTATTTAGGTATAACTCTCCAATACTTTATAATTTTTCTGTTCAAAGGTAAAGAATATAAATTATGTGCAAATGATCTCTAAGGTTTCAACAGAAATAACAATTTTAAATTTTCTTGCCACAAGAATGTACTGTACTTACGTGGAGTACAATGTAACAATGTAACACACAATGAAGTGGCAGGGCTAGAGAAGTAGAGTGGGATACTCAAAACCATAAATGTTTAATTGGAAAGTAAGACTCCACTTTTGATAACCTGTTCTATAATAATTTTTTAATTACTTTATAAATCCCTGCTCTGTTCATTCATTTTTTTAAACGAAGGTACTATGCAACTACTAGATGACAGACAGGTATCATATTCAGGTATTTTATAGAACATTCTTTCTAATGAACCAAAGTTCAAGAAACTTCACGAAAGCAAGTAAGAAAAACAGAAAAGGCCAAGAGAGTCAAAAGTCTTACTCAGTAAAACTTTCCTGGGTCACAATTCTAACATACACATCTCCTTCTTTAAACCTTTGACTCCCTTTATAATTAGATGCACTCAAATTTTTTTTTTAATTTTCTTGCCTTTTTGCATAATTTCCTCTGTTTTTCTTTTTTGTGTATTCACTTTTTAAATTTTGTTGTCCACAAAAACCATTCTTTATATGATGTCTATCAAAATAAATCTCATTTTGTACACTGACAATAATTTCATAAAATTTTACATTTAATAAACAATGATAGACAACATAGGGTAAAGAATTTCTTATGAGCAGGTATTGTTCTCTGGATTATCTCATTTAATTCCCCACATTAACCCTATGAGGTAGTTGCTACTACAAGCCCTGGTTTACAGATTAAAAAAAACTGAGGTATAGAAATGTTAACTAACTTGCCCAAGATTATACAGCCAAAAAATGGCTGATGCCACATATTCAAATCCAAGCAACTTTGCTCCAGAATCTATGCAATTAACTATTATACTATGTTTCCTAGGTTAGGTCCCTGCTCCATTTCACCAAAGGTATTATTTTGCCAAAAAAGAGTCTCAAAAGATACATTAACAATTTATTAATTTTGTTTTTCTACTTAAGTGTTGATCTATTCAGTAAATAATGCTTACTGTTCCTCAATATTTTTTACCAGCACTTATTTTTCCCTAGCTAACTGTAAACATAATTTGTATTTTATACCAGAATAGGTTTATATTTACACTAAAATAAAATTATATTTTCCTATATTTTATTCCCTGATTCGTTTCATTTTTTATTTTTTAAACATACGTTGATCATTCAGGCTCATAAAATCATAAAACATTAAATCTGGAAGCAATTTTCAACATTAAATGAGACAAAATCGAATCTTACAAGAATACAAAATCTTAAGACGCTGGATTTGTTGCTTGGCTTAGCCCAGAGAGAAGCTAATTTTGGTGTTCCTCTGTTCATCATCTATACTCACTGGTTTTGCTCTTCACAAATAGAAAAATTTAATGTCATCCGGATACCTCACTAGGAAGATCCTCCTCTTTCAGATCATTTACAAAGACAATAATCACAACAGATAGTGTATTAATTCCCTACGGCTACTGTAACACAGTACCAGAAATCGGGTGACTTAAAACAACAGAAACTTATTCTCCTACAGTTCTGGAGGCCAGAAGTCTGAAATCAAGGTGTTAGTAAAGCCATGCTCCCTCCAAAACTTCTAGGGGATAACCCTTCCTTACCTCCTATAGCTTCTGGTAGCCCCAGGCATTCCTTTGCTTGTGATAGCATAATTGCAATATCTGCCTCTGTCTTCACAGAGCTGTCTTCCCCTGTGTATCAGTCTCTCTTCTCTTCTTATAATGGCACCAGTCACACTGGATGAGAGCCCACTCTAACAACTTTACATTAACTAGTTTACAACTACAGACCCTATTTCCAAATTAGGTCATATTCACAGGTATTAAGTTTTACAACTTAAAGGTATCTTTTGGGAGCACATAATTCAAACCACAAAAGATGCGATAATCAATTGCTGAGTCATCTTGATCTTTATACTCTTCTAGTCAAATAAACATCTATTCCTACCCTTTGATTTCTAATTTTAAACCTGTTCTTGGGCCATGCTAAAAGCATATTTTCCATTCCAGCAGTGATTTAACATTTAGTAACCTTTGGTTAAAAAAAATTGTCAATGTCTTTTCTAAAACATAAGTATCTTATTTTATATACTCTAATACCTTCATATCAAAAGACTCTAAGAACAATTGGTCAGATATGACTTCTTTCACTGAAATGTTCCCTATACCCTAGGAGATTATTTTACATAAATATTTGATAACTCTATTTGTTGTTATAAGTTCTAAGAGCTTGTCTAATATTCAGAAAATATTTATTTAGCCTCCTTTACATAGCAAGCACTATACAAGGCAGAGGAAATAGCAGTAAACATAATGAAAGTGCCTACCTTCTTAGAGCGACAGTTTGAGGAGCAGGCAGGGATTACAGTAGAAGATAGATAATAAAAACATACATACATACATACCATAATCAAATGAGTTCATATATACTGAAGTACATATATTAATACTTAATGCATGGAAACATTTAGAACTAACTTACCACAGAGTAAATTCTAACCAACAAAATAGTAGTAATTGTAGTAATAGTAGAAATGGTAAAGATACTAAAGTAAATGCTTTGCAACAAAAGGGAAAATGGAATAAGATAAATAACTATGGCAAGGGGTGAGGGGTCAGACAGGGCCTATTACAACTGAAGTAGTCAGAGATCTCTCAAGGAAGTGTAATTTGACCTGAAATTATCAAAAGAAAGCAGTTAGTCATATGAAGATCTAGTGAATAAGTATTAAAAAGAGATAAAACAGAAAGTCCCAGAGACAAAAAGAAACTTGGTATACTCAAAGGCCGATAAGACCACAATGGCTGGAGTGCGATGCATGAGGAGTGGTAGGAAGTAACAAGGGAAAGCAGACAGGGATGAGATCATATAATTTAGTCCATGGTGAGGATTAGAATTTTATTCTAGTTAGATAGGAATACCAACGGAGGGTCATAAGCAGGAGAAATGTAAAATCACATTTACACATTAAAATAACTCTAATTATTATACAGAAAATAAAAACTACAAAGGGCAAGAGAACGAACAGGTAAACTCGCTGAAGTAGTTCAGACCTTAATTTATGGAAAATTAACTAGGATGATCACAATGGATATGTTATTAAGAGATCAGATTTGGGATGTATTTTGGAGGTAATACCAAGACAACTTGCTAATAGGATGTGGAAAAAAGTGAACAAAAGGGTGATACCCAAGATTCTGACTTAAGCAATTGACTGAAGATACCCTTTACTAAGAAGTAGAAAACTGTGTGAATGGCAGATTTGAGGATTTTTGACAAGTTAAATTTATCAGTCTAATTACTTTATTGTATGAAGTGATCAAATTGGAAGATAATCTTTATAAATTAAGTTCACATTAAAAATGTCTTATTCATGCAAATGAACCATCACACCTTATGTATGGCACCAGATACAGCAAATAATGTAAAATAATTATACAAAAGCACTTTCCACATATTCAAAAACTATGTTGCAGGGTGATAAGTATTAGTAGATAGGATTTAAAAAGAAGGCCTTCAAATAAAATTTTAAAACCATATGCATTTACTTAATTTTATTTTTAAAACATAAGGTGATAAAATACCTAGATTTCAGATTTGGTTTTTCTGACACTGAGCTCCACCTGCTGGTTATTTCTTACCTTTAGGTATTACATAACTTAAAATAATTAAAATAGTTATGGGGAATGTAGTCTCCAAAACGAAAATACCGAAAAACTATATTTAGGAGACATGAAAAAAATATTTTCTTTCTTTATAGCTACCATTTATTGAACTTAGCTATATACCAGGCACTGTATTAAACATTTTTCCAAACATCACTTTATTTAACTTTCAAGACAATTTTATGAGGTTTCTATGATTTGCCACTTCTAACGACTAAGGAATCATCTCAGAGACGTTATGTGATTTTTGCCTATGGTCACACATTAATAGCACAAAGCATCTGAACGAAGGTCCCTTTGACTACACATCTGTTGCCTTAGTAACCATGCCACACTCATTGTATAAAATAGAAACTTCATTGTCAGGAAGATTTTTTTTGTGTTTGAATCTGCCACACTGATTCTGATAAAGTTCCTTAATCTCTTCAAGCTTCAGTGTTCTTGTCTGAAAGGTTGGAATAATTCCTTTGCAGGACTGTTTGCCAGTAGTAAACAAAGTATGTTATATATCTAGCATACTGTTTACCATACAGTAAACAGTAATGAAGGATTAGTTCTTTTCTTTTAGTAATTTTTGTTAAATGACATTGAAATGACTTAAGATGTGAGGCTTTATTGACAAATGTCAATGAATCAAATTAAGTATCTCTCAAAGAATCTTTTGGAAAATTTAAAATTTTCAATTTTAATAGCTACTAAATAAATTTATTTAGAAAAATCCTCCCTCCAAAGCAGATAATGTTTCATACAACAGCTATATTTTCCACACTCTTTACTCAGCTCTAAAAGCTATAGAAGTGTTGATCATTGATAAAGCTATCAAAAAAAATCTACAAAGTTAAATCAAGAATAACCAAGTAGAATTACAAGATCCAATTCTGATTAAAAAAAAAATGAGTAGACATAAAAAGTTATCAATAAGTAAAATGTAACATGAAAATTATAAGCAAAAGTTGAAGTTTAACAATGAAAATTGCCCTTCAATCATCAGTAATATTTTTAAATCCTAACAAGGGAAACAATTTGAATAATTTGTGGGAGTCATAATTTCATAAATATAAACATTTTTAACACTGAAATTATCTAATAATTGTTTAAAAATACAGCTTCAAAATTTTTAAACTGAGCTAATGAATTAACTAATTAATCCTACTAATTTTACAGATCCATCCTCAAACAAGTATAGAATATAGGCAGTAGAGAATTCCCCTCAAAATACAACTGAGAACTCCCCACAGAATACAATTATCCATTGCATATATAAACTTTAGCTGAGAAAAGTGACACTATTAAAGAATTGTTAAAAACACACACAATCTACCCCCATTATTCTAAATCTACATTATATTCTTGGATAAAATCAATTTAGAGACAGCTGCATTCTTAGGCCCACATAGAACTGATTTTGATGTCATGGCCTCCACCTTCACTGATGGATTCTAGATTCTGCAAGAGATGTCCTTATGAATCTCCTTCTTGCATTAGTTAGCGATACTGTCAAGAGCACTGCCACTACAAAAGTCACAGTTAAAGCCTCCAATAAGAAATTCTATTAGGGCTAAATACAATGAAAAGCTTTGCTTCCCCTGCAATGTGACATGCTTTCTTTTATTTAAGAGTGTTAGGCCAGGCGCGGTGGCTCAAGCCTGTAATCCCAGCACTTTGGGAGGCCGAGGCGGGTGGATCACAAGGTCAAGAGATCGAGACCATCCTGGTCAACATGGTGAAACCCCGTCTCTACTGAAAAAAAAAAAAAATACAAAAAATTAGCTGGACATGGTGGCACGTGCCTGTAATCCCAGCTACTCAGGAGGCTGAGGCAGGAGAATTGCCTGAACCCAGGAGGTGGAGGTTGCGGTGAGCCGAGATCGTGCCATTGCACTCCAGCCTGGGTAACAAAAGCGAAACTCCGTCTCAAAAAAAAAAAAAATAGTGTTATATGACTTTATCTCCCTTTCCATTTTGGCCTTTGGAAAGCTTAGAGACAAAAATAATAGCTCTAGGTTTGTAACTCTACATACATCCTATGAACTATAGTCTTGATATCCTGTTAAAGCTTGTATTATTCCTGGTTCTCATTTTATTTTATATTTATATATTCCTGAATGTTGTTGCCATTAGCTACCTCAAATACTCTGGGGAACATGACAGGAAATGAATAAATGAATAAATGAACACAAGCATGTAAATATTTTACAAAAAGCCCTGCAATGTGAGGTTTCCTTATTCCGGGAGCTTTAACAGTCTTATTGCTGAACAATTTGAAACAAAAGCCTGATTACCAACAGATGGTGACATCACACTCTTTGGCATCTTCAGATCCCTAGACATGGTCATCCTACTGAGCTGCCTCTTTTAGAAGTAATAAAGCTGAAGCTTAAAGCATCAGATTTTTCATACTTTCCTGTTAATCATTTGTTTGACTCAAAGAAAAACTAGAAGGACGCAAGAAGCTTCCCTTGTGTTCTTTAGTTTTTAGTATCCTAATCCCAAATCACATCATACACCTACTCAGCAAGAAGTCAAAGCTGTCTCTGACTTGAGAAATGAGAAAGACATAACATCCCCCAATATCACACAAGAAAACGATAAGAAATAGCAGACAAAAATTAAATTAGGTCTACTTAAACTGACTTATCTGAAAAAAATTGAATTAGGCTTTCATATTCCTATGGAGAACAAAATACCAGTGTTTCATTGGTACTGTGACTTGTCCATGCTTATTTTACTCCCCATATACCAAATTATGTTAAGTATTTGCACTTATTACTCCATTACCTTAAAAGCATGACATATCTTAAAAATAGAAACAATTATGATTGAATTCCTCAGAACAATTTTAAAATTATAATGAGCAACCAATAAGTTAAAATGAGGCCTCTAAATTGTATGCTGTTATTAAATGTTATGAAACACATAAGTATTAATTTCTGTTGCATTAAATAGCTAGCAAAAAGTCAAAATCAACATGTCTATAAATCATCTTTGTATCATAGTTCTTTGGAATAAAAGGAAGCCTCATGGATTTTCATTGTTATTTTATAAAGACTGGGCCGGGCGCGGTGGCTCAAGCTTGTAATCCCAGCACTTTGGGAGGCCGAGGCGGGTGGATCACGAGGTCGAGAGATCGAGACCATCCTGGTCAACATGGTGAAACCCCGTCTCTACTAAAAATACAAAAAAAATTAGCTGGGCATGGTGGTGCGTGCCTGTAATCCCAGCTACTCAGGAGGCTGAGGCAGGAGAATTGCCTGAACCCAGGAGGCGGAGGTTGTGGTGAGCCAAGATTGCGCCATTGCACTCCAGCCTGGGTAACAAGAGCAAAACTCCGTCTCAAAAAAAAAAAAAAAAAAAAAGACTGGCAACAAAACTTTGTGACTAAATACATGTTTAATACACAAAGACAATTATACAAATGGAAGAGGATACAGAATACCATATCATACTAGAAAATGCTAACTGATCAAAATACAGAATCCTATGTTCAATTAATTTGTATTTGATTTAATACAGGAATTAAATCCTTGAAAACATGATCAAAAAAAATATGAAATTGACGGCAGTTACCCAAAAAGTCTATATAATTCTATTATACACAAAGGGAGGACAAAAATGAATCTCTGTAAGTGTTTTCATAATTTGAATTTCATCTTCTGCATCCAATCATGAGTGAACATGATAGAGTTATCTGGCCATGTTCTTTTCTAATAACACACCTACACTGGGGCCTAATAAACAGCAAAGACTGTGAATATTTTATAAGTAATAAAACTGGAAAAGGTTCACTATAGCAAAAAGTACAGCTATCTGTAATAATTATATAATACTGCTAACATAAGCGATATCTAAATACCCACAGCATAATTAATAGAAAATTGAAGTAACTGTAAATGTAATGCAAGTCTATACTCATCCAGGCCCCACCCCATCCAATGCTACACTTAATTACACTTCAGATTTCCATTTGGCAGGGGGTCAGAGGGTAACTAAATCTTTAAGGTAAACATCTAAATTTCCCATTTCATTTTATCTTGCTAAACTCCTCACAATAAAAGCTTTTGGGAATCAACAATTGGGAATGAATCAAATAAGTACATACAAACAAATTTTCTTAAAATTTTGTACTAGGTTCTTGACTTAAAACTTGAATGAGGGCCAGGCAAGGTGGCTCATGCCTGTAATCCAAGCACTTTGGGAGGCCGAGGCAGGCGGATCACAAGGTCAGACATTCGAGACCAGCCTGGCCAACATGGTGTAACCCTATCTCTATTAAAAATACAAAAATTAGCCAGGTGTGGTGGCGTGCACCTGTAATCCTAGCTACTCAGGAGGCTGAGGAAGGAAAATCGCTTGAACCGAGGAGGTGGAGGTTGCAGTGAGCCAAGATCACACACTGCACTCCAGCCTGGGTGACAGAGCGAGACTCTATCTCAAAAAAAAAAAAAGCAAACTTGAATCAAGTATGATAATGAATTTTCCTAAGTATCTGAACCACAAATTGTATCCATATATTAGAGTTTATTAAACTATAAAGGAAGAGTTTTTGACACCTTTAAATAAGATTAGTTCAACAAATATTTTTAATTCCAAATACTTTTGAGAATGTAAATATAATCAATGCCCTTTGTCTATAAATTCTTACCTTGCACAGTTCCAGTTTAAAAAAGAAACAGAGGAAAAGTTCTCAAGTCAGTAGTCAATAAAAATGGAAACCTAGAGAGTAAAGCAGGAGAGAAGAGGGAAGTGGGTCATATCATAGTACCCTGAGTCAAGCAGGGGAGTGGGGGTAAAGTGAGAGAAGAGGGAATGAAAAGCTTTTCTTTTCTCAGACCCTCTTCTCCGTCTCCTTTTTCCTACTCCCTTTTTGTTTGTCCTTTTATCTGCCTCTCGTTTCTGTATTCTCTTTCTCTCGTGTTCTTTACCTTTCATCTTCCTCACCTTTCTTTAGTGATCTTCTTCCTACCTTCACCTCGTTCTCTTGCTACCTTTCTTCTGACATATATTTCCTTTTCCCTCTTTCTTCATTCTTCCTTAATGGTCTTAGCAACAAAAAACTGAGGGAAAGAAAAGGGTTCCTACCAAAAGTAAGTTTTAATTAAGACAGACTAATTTATTCCCTAGCCAAAAAAAAACAAGTCTTTTGTAAAATAAGAACAATGTTCAGGCTCCATAAAAACTGTGCCTTATTAGAAACAAACAGGAAAATAAGAGCCATTTAACTACCAGAGTTTCAGAAAGTAGCTATTTTGTTGTTGTTGTTCTTGTTTTGAGATGGAGGGTCACTCTTGCCACCCAGGCTGTAGTACAACGGGGAGATCTTGGCTCATTGCAACCTCTGCCTCCCAGGTTCAAGCAATTCACCTGCCTCAGCCTCCTGAGTAGCTGGGATTACAGGTGCTCACCACCATACTAATTTTTATATTTTTAGTGGAGATGGGGTTTCACCATGTTGGCCAGGCTGGTCTCAAACTCCTTACCCTCAGGTGATTCAACCATCTCGGCCTCCCAAATTGCTGGGATTACAGGCATGAGCCACTATGCCCGGCCAAAAGTAGCCATTTGTAATGATTGTGTAATGATTCTGTAAAGATTTGGGAAACTCTTTGGTCAACTAAATCTCTCAAAAGACAACTAAAGCTTTTTCTTTCCAACTGGATTCCATCTCTACCTGACCTTCTTAGTCCTTTGTTCACTGACTTCTGAAACCAGGAGTCTTTCATAATCCGTATCCTACTTCACTTCAACTCCTTCCAAGTTACATGCCTAACCCATTTCCTCCTTTTCCTTGCTAAGCCATCTGCTTCCACCTATGGTCACACCATTCATGGCTATACTACAGAAAAGAAATGAGTTCTTCTTTCCAAACTTTCAAGACCTTTTCCCTAGCCTTCTCCTGTAATCTAAATTATTTTTTGCTATATACCTATCTTAACCTAAATTATTTTTGAAAAGGGAAGGGCTAGGCTTACACAAATTTATGAAATGGGCTAAATTCATCTTCAGCAACTTTTCACCTTCCCTTCCAGCACTATGCCCCTCACTAGCCTGCCTATCAGAGTCAAGACTATCATTCAAAGTATAATTTCACACGCCTGTGCCATCTAGTTCCAGGCTGATTCCACCTCTCCTGAATTCCCCAAGACCCTGATTTGAGTTACATTATTAATGTCTGATGATGCTTAACATGCTACTTCCCCAAGAGGCATCCAGAATTTAATAAGGATCTTTAAGACAAAAATCCTTTGCCCAATAGTCCTCATTTTTCAACTACAAGAGGTCTGAAAAATATAACACTGTTATAAAAAAACAATAGCTAACTACAGTTTCTCAGTAAAACAGAAAGAAGAGGAGATACATGGTCTATAGAATAAATATAATAATAATGGTTAGTGAGAAATATAATAATGGTAACAGAGAAAAGTTAATACTTAAATACAGTTTTAAAAGCTCCTTCCCTCTTCCAGGTAATGCTGAGAAGATAGCCATAGAAAGCTCAACACACATACACAAACTAACACACACACACACACACGCACACACACACACACACACAGAGAGGGAGAGAGAGAGAGAGAGAGAGAAAGAGAGAGAAAGAGAGAGACAGAGAAGTTAAGCAAGCTTTCACGTTGGTCCTATGCGAAGTTAGAACAATTTTTTTCTAAAATTTTTCATTGAAATGCAAGATGAATATAGCAAAGTTTACAAATCAAAAGTGAGCAGGTTATAAATTTCTGTAGACTGAAGAAGTCCCTGTAACCAGAACACAGATCAAGAAACAAGTCACTATTTAGAAGTTTCTTGTGTGTACCCTTTCAGTCACTACACCCACACCACCAAGAAGAACCACTATTCTAACTTTAAATGTCATTTATTGCTTTTACCTCTCTTGATTTTCATATAAACGGAATCACAGAATATGTAATCTGGTGTCTTTTCACTTAACATTACTTGTGTAGGATTCAGCCATGCTGCTGTATATAGCTGTAATCTGTTCATTTTCATTATTACAGAGTATTCCACTGTGTAAGTATCCCACAATTTATGTATTCTACTGTTGGTTGACATTTGGAGTTTCTAGTTGGGGTCATTATAAATGGTGCTCCTGTGAATATTCTTAAACATGTCTTTTTGAGAGCATATGTATGTATTTCTGTTGGGTATAGACCCAGGAGTGGCTATACTGAATCACAGGGTGTGCACGTGTCCTTCTTTAGCAGATATAGCCCAGTGGGCTTTCTAAAGTAATGGCTGTGGCTAAGATATTTTAGAGGACATAGTTCATTCTGGCCCTGCTTAAATAACAAAGCATGCCAAATTTTTACTTTGCTTATCTATAAATGATGGCCATGTTACTCGAGACTATCACTCTGCATCCTTTCCTTTCTGTCACAATTACGAGTTTATTACTTTGTAACACAGATTCTAGACTAATTTACCCTAATACATTAGCTCAGTGTTTTGTTTTGTTTGCTATTTACACACAAGTAATATGTAGAGAGAATGTTACACATTTAACTAAAAACTACAACCTAAATGTTGATGGTTTCATTTTGCAACGTCAAGCACGTTCAAGAAAAATTTATTGAACACCTACTCTTCACCAGGTACTGTGTTAAGCAGTAAAAGTTTATATAGTAAATAATTATGTGAGATGTAGTAGTTATAATAATAGCATAAATGAAACCATTTTTGGACATTTACATTCTCAATATTCTCATCTACCTCTCAGACACTCCCTTTCATTTACTCAGGTATTTGGCAAGTAGCCTAAGATTATTTTCCTTCCAGCTCAACCCCCAACATTATCGTAAATGATTCTTATACCCAAGGCCGCAAAGCTCCTTGGATGGCTTCATCTCCAAAAATACTCATCCATGCTCAACTTCAACAACTCATTCTACCATTTGTAACTTGGAACTTACCAGTCAGAATTTCTTCACTTGTAAGATTTCAGACCACACTTGATAGCTACTTACTCCAACTATACTTGTTCATAACTGAGTTGATACAACCAGTCCAGGTAAAACCCCCCAAATTTTTCTCCCAGGACTTCAATCCTTATATCTTCCTTTCTTGTTTTGCTCTTCTTTCAGAGTGTCATGTCTGTGGTTATAACCAGTATCCATTCAGATCACTAAGAATCCATAGGGCAAGGGGCAGTGGCTCACGCCTGTAATCAACTTTAGCACTTTGGGAGGTCAAGGCAGGTGGATCACCTGAGTTCAGGAGTTGGAAACCAGCCTGGCCAACATGGTGAAACCCCATCTCTACTAAAAATACGAAAATTAGCCAGGTGTGGTAGTAGGTGCCTGTAATCCCAGTTACTCCGGAGACTGAGGCATGAGAATGTCTTGAACCTGGGAGAGAGAGGTTGCAGTTAGCCAAGATCATGCCACTGCACTCCAGCCTGGGCGACAGAGTGAAAAATTTGTCTCAAGAATAAAGAAAAAAAAAATCAATGGTAGGGACAAGATAAGGTAAACCCTTTAGGCAGGTAATTTAAAGAAATTTGTTGTTTAATCCTAAGTAAAAAGAACAAATCCGGAGGCATCACATTACCTGACTTTATACTACAAGGCTACAGTAATTTGTATTAGTTCATTTTCACATTGCTGATAAAGAAATACCCAAGAATGGGTAATTTACAAAGAAAAAGAGGCTTTACTCACAGTTCAGGTGGCTGAGGAGGCCTCACAATCATGATGGAAGGCAGAAGGTGAAAGGCACATTTTACATGGCAGCAGATGAGAGAATGAGAGCCAAGCAAAAGAGGAAATCCCTTATAAAACTATCAGATCCTGTGAGACTTACTCACTACCACAAGAACAGTATGGAGGAAACTGCCCATGTGATTCGATTATCTCCAACTGGGTACCTACCACAACATATGCGAATTACGGGAGCTACAATTCAAGATGAGACTTGGGTTGGGACACAGTCAAACCACATCATAAAACTGCATGCTACTTGTACAAATATAGACACAGATCAATGAAGCAGAATAGTGAACCCAGAAATAAAGCCATATACCTACAACCAAATGACCTTTGACAAAATTGACAAAAATAATAAGGAAAAGCTCCCCTATTCAATAAATTGTGCTGGGAAAATTTGCTAGCCATATGCAAAAGAATAAATCTAGATCACTATCACTCACCATATACAAAAGTTAACTTGAGATGGATAAAACACTTAAACATAAACCTGAGAAAACAAAAATTCCAGAAGAAAACCTAAGAAACATTCTTCCAGACATTGGCCTAAACCAAGAATTTACAGCAACAACCCCAAAAGCCAATGCAACAAAAACCAACTTAAATAAATGGGACTCAATTAAACTAAAAAGGTTTTTACCCATCAAAATAAATAATCAACACAGCAAACACGCAATCTACAGAATGGGAGAAAATATTTGCAAGTTATGACCTTGAGAGAGTGCCAATACCCAGAATCTACAGGGAAATGAAACAACACAACAAGAAAAAGAAACGAACAACCTCATTAAAAAGTAGGCAAAGGACATGAACATATATTTCTCAAAAGAAGAGATACACATGGCCAGAAATCATATGAAAAAAAGCTCAACATCACTAATCATCAGAGAAATGCAAATTAAAACCACAATGAGATATCATTTTACACTAGTCAGAATGGCTATTTTGAAAAAGTTAAAAAACAACAGATGTTAATGTGGATGTGGTGGAAAAAAAATGTTATGTACTGTTGGTGGGAATGTAAATTAGTTAAACCTCCATGAAAAACAATAGGGAGATTTTTCAAAGAACTAAAAATAGAACTACCACTATTTTAACCAGTAATCCCACTACTGGGTAACTAACCAAAAGAAAAAAAATCATTTTATCAAAAAGACACCTGTACTCATATGTTTATTGTAGTAGTGTTCACAATAGTAAAGTCATGGAATTAACCTAAATATCCACCAATAGTTGACTGGATAAAGGAAATGTGGTATATATATATATACTATGGAATACTATTCAGCCATAAAAAATAATGAAATAATGTCCTTTGCAGCAACTAGACAGAGCTGGAGGCCATGATCCATTACAGAATTATGTGCTATTTTTATAAAAATTGCATCATGTAAAAATTTAAACACAAATTTTAATAATGTATGAGAAAGGAAAAGAGCAGACATCTAACAGTTAAACTAATAGCACTAAAAATGTTATTTGAAAAATTAGCTGATCAACTCTATAATAATGTCATTAAAGGGCTATTATAAAGGCAATGCCTAAGTCATAAGTTAATTACATGACAGCTTTTTAAAAAATGTTTTCCAATCTATTGTGGCTAAAGGACAACAATATTTCAAGTACAGAGAACAGTAGATCCTAAATATGCTTACCTATCATCTAAATACTAAGAGTTTGCATTTTTTAAAAGAAAGGATTTATGCTTAATGAAAGAATAGTATCAAGAATAAAGACCAGCAAAAAAGCACACACATTCACTTATTATTGCTTCTGTGATGTTTAATCAAACAATCAAATATTAGACAATACTAATTTACTAAGTGACAAGCACCATTCTACGTGCTTTAAATGTATAAACTTAACTATTCCTGCAACAAACCCAAGAGTAGGTAACACTGTAATCTCATTGTACACACTGGGAAATGAGGACAGAAAAGTCCCATGACTTGTCTTACACCCTGCATTTAAGTGGTGGGGCAAGGATTCAAACCCAAGAAGTCTGGCTCTACAGCTGAGGCTCTCCCTAGAGCAACGATTCTATCACAACCACTTATTTGTCATTATCTCTGTAACTACACCAGATTTTGTCACCCTGTGAGAATACCATTGCCACAATTACTTATTAATAAAGTGGGAAATATTTGATAAAAATAATTTTAACATTTAAACCATTTCAAAAATTGTTATCAATTTTAACCTGCTTTTGAAATTCTGTACCTATTCATCTATAAACATTTACTGAGTATATATATGTAGGTATTGCTAAACACCTACATGCTTAAAATATTTTTTAATGTATAAAAACATACAAGTCAAAATTCAGCCAACTTTCAATTAATTGCTAAATCAATTACTTGTGCTACATCTCTCTTATCAAATCCTGTAACAGCTTCTAAATCTCTTTGACCCACCTTTCCCACAAAACCCCATTACATAATATTCCTATAGTAAGTAATCACTAAGCACTGTTGAATCCCAAGTAACTGAATAAATTAATCTGAGGAATTATTTTCTATTTGCATTAATCATAGTAGATATTTAATTCTTAACTAACTTTATCTTCTCTCTCCTTTTATTACATCCTTCTAGGGCTAGTTCACCCCTGGCCAGTTAGTTTATGCTAAGAAATTAAGAAATCCATAATTAAAAAGATAAATTTGAACTCTCTCTCTATATACATACACACACACACACACACACACACACACACACACACACACACACACTTTCCAAAACCAAATGGAAAAGTTAATTTTTATTTACTTCATTTTGGCCTATATATCCACTTCATTTGAATATGAACACAGATAACAGTTAAAATATAAGCTAAAAAACACTTTGAAAGTATACGCGTTGTTTTTCCTTTCCTGTTACTGAAGACATTGTGGCCTAATGAAAAAGTGTGTTTCTGGCATCATTCATTGGCTAATGTGATGTGAAATGACTTCATTTATATGAGCCAAATAAAAATGGCTATTGAATAGAATCTTGACCTGAATCATTTGGAAAATGATTATAATCATAATTGCTTCCTAGCTTATCTGTTTTATAAGTTCAAAATTTATATATCAAACATATTTAGTATAACATACACCTGTAAATATGCTTTAGGTATCAAATTCATAGAAGAATTTAATAATAGTAATGGTTTATTAAGACACTGAAGTTCAATATAGTAAAATTCATGCTACAGAAAAGCTGGAAGCAAAAATTTACTTATCTACAAAACTGAAGTATTAATGTTATAATTAACATATATAACTGACATTGTTCTCAGGTTCAGAAACTTTTCAACTATTTGACAGCAAAATCTAAACCTATATAAACTGAACAAAACCTAAAATGTATCTTATACATGAACTCCATATATATATATACATTTTCACTGAAGATGTCCTTACAATAAAATATTGAAAACCATGTAAAAATGTCATTCCTTCACTCAGAATGCTCAATGATTTCTAATTTCTCTATGAGTTAGTACTGAAGTCTCACTTGAGTCTGCATGACTTTATGATCCAAATGCCCATTACTTCTCAGACCCAATCTCCTACTACTTTACCTCTCTTCAGCCACACTGGCTTCCTTTTGGTTCCTCCTTCCATCTGCTCTTCCCACTGCCTGAAATATTTTCACCACAAGAAGTCTCGTTTGTTCTCTTAATTCTTCCAGATATCTGCACAAATGCTACCTTACCAAGAAATCCTTCCTTTACCACTCTGTGTATAAAAATACCTCCCAGCACTCATTGCCTTATTGCGCCCAATCTTGCTGTCTTTTTTTCAAAAGAATTTACCACCACCTGACATACTTAGTATTTACTTGCTTGTTTACTGACTGTCTCCTCCAATTAGAGTAAAAGGCCCATAACAGTGAAAAAAAAATTCTACTTTGTTCACTACTGTATCCCAAAACCTAAAATGATACCTGATACCTGACATTAAATAAATATTTGCTTGTTAAATGAATAAATGAAAAAAACTGAAGTAACTGTACATCCACTATTATAAATTGATACCTAACATGCATTAAGTAAAAAAGCAAGATACAGAACAATACTGTTGTATGCTCTAACACTTGTGTAAAAAGAATAGGAGGCATTACGTTTACACTTGAGTTTTATTTGCATACAACACTTCTGGAAGACTACCTCTAAGGAAGAGAACTGGGACATTAAGAAAGGACATGTACACTTTGGGAGGCCGAGGCGGGTGGATCACGAGGTCGAGAGATCGAGACCATCCTGGTCAACATGTTGAAACCCCGTCTCTACTAAAAATACAAAAAATTAGCTGGGCATGGTGGCACGTGCCTGTAATCCCAGCTACTCAGGAGGCTGAGGCAGGAGAATTGCCTGAGTCCAGGAGGCGGAGGTTGCGGTGAGCCGAGATCGTGCCATTGCACTCCAGCCTGGGTAACAAGAGCGAAACTCCGTCTCAAAAAAAAAAAAAAAAAAAAAAAAAAAAAAAGAAAGGACATGTAGACCCATGTACATATGCATGTACTACCCATCTAAAAAAAATTAAGGTTCTTCCTTTACAAAGAAGAGATATATAAACTAATCCTACAGAAAATCTACAATTCATACTTAAGAACTCAGTGAATATCAATTAATTTACCTGTAAACTAAGGTACGTTTTTAGAAAAACTGAAATAGAATCTGATATGTTTGTCTACAGGATTTTAAAAGACACAAAATATGTTTATATACATTATCTCATTTCAGTGTCACAGAAAATCCTGTAAGGCAAAAAGGGTATATATTCATTTCCTCCCTCTAAGGAAAAGAAAATTCAGAAAAGTTAAGGAAACCTGATCACACAGCAGAGACAAAGGCCTCAACTCAGTTCTCCTTATCTTAGTCTGGTACTTTTTCCAGTGTATTATCATTTGGTAAGGCTTGGAATTAATATTATTCTTAGATATTTAGAGGAAAAAAATGTACCTGATGATAAAAGCAGATACAATTTCAGTGATGCTGCCAATGATGTCCCAATTTATTTCAATTCGGTTTTAGTGTTCTAAGCACAAAATTGAAATGTCAGACAATAAAAAGACTATAAAATGGATTACTATTAAGTTAAAATGACAGACTATTTTTTTTTTCTGCAGTGGTATAACCTTGGCTCACTGCAACCTCCACCTCTCCAGTTCAAGCAATTCTCCTGCCTCGAACTCCTGAGTAGCTGAAATTATAGGTGCCTGCCACCACGTCTGGTTAATCTTTGTATTTTTAGTAGAGAAAGGGTTTCACCATGTTGGCCAGGCTGGTCTCAAACTCCTGACCTCAAGTGATCTGCTGGCCTCGGCCTCCAATAATTCTGGGATTACAGACATGAACCACTGCACCTGGCCTGATAATTTTAAGCCAACAAATTAGATGTGCTGTTGGTTGAAAATGTAACAAAACATATTTTACTAATATTGCTGCTCAATTAAGCAAAACTAAGATGTGCAGAGAAGAAAAATCTATGTTGTATGTTGGTCTAGCAAGAGATTGAGCAAAATGTGCAATTTCAGAAACAACAAAGGCAATTGTCATATAGAATAGCTAATTATATTTATAAAGTAGAAATTCATTTTATGGTGGCATCAATTCTAGACATATTTGACACATAAGGAAGATTCTTTCAACAAAAATTATTATGTTTGGTCCAAAGCATATGTTGTCATAAAGTAAAATAACCAGATTATTCCATAATGAAAACAAAGTCCAATTCTCCAATTCAGCATATACTGATTGAAAACTTAATATGTTCTTACAACTAGATAGTTTTAAAAAGGAATGCAGAACATGTCTCCTAATAAATAAATATAATAAGAAAGTCAGCAGCAGATGTTTACTTGGTTATTAGAAAATTCTGATATTCTCATCACTATCGAAAAGCAGTCAACAGAGTTTACCCTCCTAATTTACCCGAGAAGGCAGATTCTTCTACCCCAAAGAGTCAAAATTGAAATAGTATATAAAATAATCCTTAAGTTCACAGAACATATAAGCAATTCAAAATGTCTTCAAAATTATTGACATTTAATCTGTCACTAGCCCAATTCAACAAGAAAGAATTTATCTTCTAACTCAGCATTTCCCAAAGTATGCTGCATTACACTACAGACCCCTCAGAAGGCTCCTTGAAAGGGAACTGGGGCAGTATTTACAGAAACAGTGCATTCCATATACTATTTCCTTTCTTGGACATTTAATACTCAAGGATTAGAAAGTTCCTGCAGTCAAAATTACTGTTTCTTTTGGCTTCATCCAACATGACTCAAATTCTGCAACTCACTTCTCCATGGAACACTTCTTAACATCCCACAAACTAATGGGACATACACAGAGAAAATAAAGAAGTTATCTAATCTAACGAATCAAATCAATACAACAAAACTCAGACTAGTACTATTGCCAGCCTAGCAGAATAAATACGACTGACACTGCTAGGAAAACCTTCCATAAATTATCACTGCACTTTTCCTTTTGTAATTATAATGGCCTCAAAGATATTTTCTCTAAATGCTCTAAAGATGTGTATTTTTTTTTTTTACTTTACCACAAAAACTATCTATAGGAAAAAGATGTGCATTCCTATAGCTGATTTTTTCCTATTTAATAGAGTATTGCCAAAGTTCAAATGAATTTATTCCCCTCCAGGAGTCTATAAGCTTGATGGCATAACAGAAAAGACTAATCTTTCCAAAGTTATCATAAGTGTTAGAAAGTTCTCTTAAGTTCAGAGTAGAGTGAATCTTTACAAATAAGGTAACACTGTGATTTACGGTTTGTAAAGGTTACTCTACTAGTAAACCAAAATTATTTTTATTTTATTTGAGACTGGGTCTCACTCTATCAACCAGGCTGGAGTGCTGCTGCACAATCATGGTGCACTGCAGCCTCAAACTACACAGCTTAGGCAATCCTCCCACTTCAGCCTCCTGAGTAGCTAGGACTACAGGCACATGCCACCATATCCTGCTAATTTTTATATAAATGTAGAGACAAGGTTTCCCCATGTTGCCCTGGCTGGTCTCAAACTCCTGAGCTCAAGCAATAAACCCACCTCAGTCTCTCAAAGTGCTGGGATTACAAGTGTGAGCCACCACACACAGCCCACCAAAATTATTACTTTTTAAATAATATTAAGGTTTACAAAATGGCAGGGATTTATTGTTGTGGTAGACACAAAGCAATTATTATTTATTATATTCCCTTACAGGTGTGTCATTGAAGATGTTTCACTTTCTGATTCTGCTTAGTGTCACTGGCTAGAGGAAATTCCAAAATTGTAAGATTCAATTACCTAACATATTATGCCATCATCCCCTGATTTAACAACCTATCTCCTCAAAGCACTTTTCCTTACATTCCAAGATGACGTAAGGAAGATAAGCATTGTTTTTCAATGTTCTATACTTCAATGCATATAATTTTTCTTTTGATGACTCTGGGGCTCCTATGAATGCTCCTACCATATTTTTTAACCACCATTCCTCTCATGATGGTCTCTCTGTCTATTATATAGCTTTAATTCTTTAATCATTATAACCACTTTCTTACATGCATCTTCCCTCCTCTTCCCCCTCTTACATAATTCATCATACTTGTCTAGCATAACCATAACTTTAAAGAAATCCAACTGTCTGCCCACTCTGCATCATGCCAGGATGGATGAACACACTTGATAGAAAAAAGTAAAACCATACTGACAAGTCCCACCTTAAACTCATGATCCAAGTACTACATACCCACCATATATTCTTGGTTGTACTGTGCAGAACCACAATCTTAGGTGAACCATTATTAAAACCCAGCAATCACACTGCATTGTCCTAGTCCATTCATTCTCCAGTCTCCTAGATGATTTCCCACCTTCTTCAAACATCCAATACCCTCTTCCCTCATCTTTACTCTCATCCAGTAACCTTGACCTTGATTCTACTTTACTGAGAACACAAAGCAATCAGAAGAGGACATTCACAAAAATCCCCAACCACATATTAGGAATTACCATCCTGTTTGCCAGTTATTGTGCCAATATTAAAGCCAATCCATGTGGATACTAGATCCCATCTTCTCTTACTTAATAAGACATTTATTCTGGGCCAAGCATGGTGAATCATGTCCATAATCCCAGAACTTTGGGTGGCTGAGGCAGCAGCATCACTTGAAGCCAGAAGTTCAAGACCAGCCTGGGTAACATAGCAAGACACCATCTCCACAAAAATTAAAAAATAAAAATTAGGCATGGTGGCTTGCACCTGAAGTCCTAGCTATTCATGAGGATGAGACAGAAGGATCACTTGAAGTCCAGGAGTTTGAGGATGCAGTGAGCCGTGCTCGTGCTGCTGTACTCCAACCTGGGAGACAGCAATACTTTGTCTCTAGCTTTGTTTTCTAAGTGCCTCATTTCTTCTCAAAATAATTAGTTTCCCCCTTTCTAATGGACTGTACCTTTAACATTCAGATATAATAATTTTTCCTCCTCTTAAATACTCTAATGTTCCCAAATTTACTGTCTTATTTTTTATGCGCTTTTGCTGCATAAGTCCATGAAAAAATATGTCTATGTTCACCATAGACAATCATTCTCTTTTCTTTCTCTTAGGCTCACCCTAATCAGTGATTTATCCCCATCATTCCATTAAAACTGCTAACCAATGACCTCTGTATTGCTAACTCCAATGCTCAACAGTCAGTTCCCACCTCACTGCGCCCATCAGCAACATTAAATACAATGGATCACTCTCTCTGCTTTCAAATACTTTCCTCACTTGACTTTCAGGACACCAGATTATCTTCATTTTCTCTTTCACTGGTTTCTCCTTCTCAGTCTCTTCTATGGATTCCTCTTCTCCTAGGCCTCTTAACTTGATTTCAATTTTTGTTTCTCTTTTCTTCTCTATTCTTTCTCACTTGATGACTTCTTATGGTCAAATGGTTTTAAGTACCATCTAATTTCTACAACTCTCATATTTATATCTCGAGATCAAGTCATACTCCTGAACTCCAGGCCCGACTACCAAAATTTCTGCTGCCTTGTCGTTTTTGAAAGACAAACTGAAGTCTTAATCTTTCTCATCAAAGTTGCTCTGTGTGTAGTCTTTCCATCACACCTGAAACCTTCAGTGCTCTGGCTAAAAACCTTAAAGTCATTGTAGACTCCTCTCTCTCATACTCCACATCCACAGAAAATCTCATAGCCTCAAGCTTCACAATATATGCAGGAACCAAACACTTCTGACTAACAGTGCTATCTTGTCACCCCTGCTCAAGCTGTCACTTCTATCACATAAGTTACCGCAATTGTCTCATTTTTCCATCATCACTCCCCACTTAAGGTGATTCTCAACACAGTTGCCATAGCTATCCAACTTAAATCGAAGTCAGGGCATAGCATTCCTCTTTTATAACCCTCCTACCCAATAGGTCCCTATTTCATTCAGAGAAAATTCATAATCCAAGGCCCCAAGATCTGTTCTCCATTACTTTTCTAACCTTATTCCCCATACTTGCACATTTCCTTCTACTTAGACCTTCTTGCTAAACCTTGAACAGTCCAGACATGCACCTGTTTTACACTCTTTGTAACAAATGCACCCTCTGGCTGGAATGTTTTTTCCCCCAAAATTGAAGTAGTTTATTAGCTTCCTGTTTCAAGTTTCTCTTCAAATGTCACCGTTTCAATGATGCTTATCCTGACTTGCATTTAAAATTGGGTCCCGACCTCTCACCCTGCTCTGTTTTTACTCCTTGTCACTTATTTTCCAACATTATATATAATTTACTTATTAACTGCCATTCTTCACAGACTATTAACCTCCAAAAGATGAGAATGTTTATTAGTTTTATTCACTAATGTATTCCATGCACCTCGAAATGTGCTTGGTACATAGCAGGTACTCAATAAAGACTGTCTGAGTGAATACGTGAATTAGACTTACCCACAGACAACAGTGAACTGTTGTGCAATACTTAAAATTAATCATTTTCTCCTTTGTATCTTGGGTAGGTTAATGTGAAAAAAGACAACATTAGAGGGATGATCTGTCCTGATGAAGATGATTTATCTCTGTCTACAAATTTTTTAAATTTTTGTAAATTAATAGATAGGTGTCTTAGGCCATTTGTCCTTCTGTAACAGAATACCTAAGACTGGGTAATTTATAAAAAACAGAAATTTATTTCCTCATTAGTACAGTTATGAGGGGAAAAAAAAGAAAGAAATCCATTTTTCACAGTTCCACAGGCTGGAGATTCCAAGATCAAGGTGCTAGCAGACTTGGCATCTGAAAAGAGTCCAATCCCCAATTCCAAGATGGACCATTGAACATTGAACACTGCATCCTCCAAAGGGAAAAAATCCTTTGGTTTCACATGACAGGGGACAGTGGGGAGTAAAGAGGTAAAGGGGGAGCGAACTCACTCCTCACTCTTCTATAAAGAAATTAATCACACCCATAGGGTAAAGCCCTCCTTACATAATCACCTCTCAAAGGTACTAACTCTTAACATTCCAACAATGGCAATTAAATTTCCACATGAGTTTTGGAGAGAACAAACACTGAAACCGTAACAATGAACTTTAACTCTCACTGAATTATAGTGCCAAAATAAACATCAACACATCTAAGAACTTGACTATACAACCCCAACCCTGATTATACATTTGATCATTTGGAATCTTTATAAGAAGATTCCATGCATGGCACATTTCAATGATACAGTTCCTTAAAGCACTCTTCCACGGAAGCATTCACCACTCAAGAGACGTTATTTTGGGTAACATTGCCATTAACTAAGATCATAGAGCATGGTCTTGAACTATCAAATTAAGGTGAATTTCAAGTTGGTGAATCTAAATGCATTTATTATAGTTTAAGGATCACATTTATGAGCAGAAAAAAACTTTTCAAACTAAATCAATATTTTGTATTTTAAAAACAATAAATATATCAGTAATCTCAGATATATAGGATTCTATTTTTAGGGAAAAAAATTAATAAACAGCTTTCTTCTTATTACTTCTCTGTTAAGAATAAGACCCTACCAGAATGGTGCAGTGGCTCATGCCTATAATCCCAGCACTTTGGGAGGCCAAGACGAGTGGATCACGAGGTCAGGAGTTTGAGACCAGCCTGGCCAATATGGTGAAACCCCGTCGCTACTAAAAATACAAAAATTAGCCGGGCATGGTGGCTGGTGTCTGTAGTCTCAGCTACTCGGGAGGCTGAGGCAGGAGAATTGCTTGAACCTGGGAGGTGGAGGTTGCAGTGCGCCAAGATGCACCAGTGACTCCAGCCTGCATGACAGAGTGAGACTCCGTCTCAAAAAAAAAAAAAAAGAATAAGACTCTACCTTCCTGCTGTCTCCCAGGAAAAAAAATAACTGCAGTCTTTCCTTTCAGTTTTGAAGGCAAGAGAACTTGTTCCTCTGACTCTACAGGTGGTTCCTGAAAGTGCTCTCCAGGTGACCTGAGGTGACTGACAAGTCTATTTCGCATTTACAAACAAGTTTAATAGGACCTGCATATTAACAAGAGTAAGAATTTGTTACAGCGAACTGGAATAATTTTTCTATTCACTTATTACCTAGACACTACTCTTCCGAGTTTCTCATTGGATTATTCTTTAGCTTACCATAGATGTAACTGATCGTGCATCTTCTTCATAATTGACTACTGGAGGTGGTTCTTTCCCATCATTTTCTTGCACTTTTTGCTCTAGTAATTCCTTCTGTGCTGAAAACTTTGCTTCAGTGCATCTCAGCTGCTGGACTGACTGTTTCAGTTCTTCAAGTGTCTGTTTTTGGCTTAGCAAAAGCACAATACTAAAAGAGAATAAATTAAATATAAATAATTTCGACTTCATTAAGAAGACATTAAGGAAACCTCATATATGTAAATTATGCTTTTCTTTTCTTTGATTTCATTTTTATAAGAGCCCATTAGAATAATAAAAAAAACATAAAACTAAACAGATTTCAAGCCATCACAGTATTTATCAAACACTAGCATTAACAAAATAGAAGAATGTTTGGAGTCAAATCCAAATTCAAGACACTTTCAAATACATTATGATCTATGGCATTCACTTTATTTTAGCTAAACCATGTACCTTACAGAGTAGACACTTAGATTGAGAAGTGTAGGGCCTAGAATAAATTAAAATGACAGAAGTAGAATCTTAAATTTACTTTAAGTATCAAAGGTAATATAGCTAGGGTCAGATCTGTGCCTAGAGTAAAATAAATCAAATCAAGGTGACAGTCTGGACACCAGGCTTGTGTATATGTTGTGAGGGATGTATGCATGGAGGCAGGGGAAGCTACTATGACAAGGACTAAGGGCTAAGATGTAACTGGGAGAATGAGCAAAACAAAGGTCCCCAAATCTTTCCAACATCACCAATATAAAGACAGTAGACTTCCCCATCCCTCCTGTAGAGTACAAGGCCATTGGTTGTCTTACTGTGACTTTTTAATGCTCGGAAGCTGCCTTCACTGGGAATTTCAAATTAATTCACCCACATTAAAGCCACAGGTAAAGAGGTAGTAATGGTAGCCACTTCTGGAAATAGCCCACAGTAAATATTACAATGATTTCCAAAAAGGACTGTGCCATGTACTGCTGAAAGTAAGTTATTAATATGTAAGAGACAA
Source organism: Saimiri boliviensis (assembly GCF_048565385.1). NCBI lineage: Eukaryota > Metazoa > Chordata > Mammalia > Primates > Cebidae > Saimiri > Saimiri boliviensis. Next base: position 201,300,629 of record NC_133449.1, read on the forward strand.
CAGATTATAAATTAGAGAAAATGTCAAAATTAATATGTAAGAGACAACAGATTATAAATTAGAGAAAATGTCAAAATTGGAAAATAAGCTCATAAAATATTCTTACACTGAAACTATAAGGTTCAACATAAACTGAATAAATATTCACAGGCAGAAGTAACCCACACTAACAGAGATTTATTTATAAATATGATGCCGATCAATATTTTGATAACTAAATTCAAATCTAATTGAGCAGGGTGCAACCTCAGTGACTGCTATAAAGAAAGTGGTAATCTCCTTATTATAACAAGTTTCAGGTGAGTGTCCTAACAAACATAGAGAACAAAGTCTAAGAAAAGTAAAACTAATGAGTGAAAATATTTTTGTAAGAGACATAATGTTCAGAAGACAGACCTCTCCAGGAAGTTTAATAAATGGTAATCAGCATTTACATCACTATCATTCAACAATCTGTGAGCTGTGCTCTAAATCCACATAGATTTCCTGATAAATTCATGCTGGTTTATTTATTAGTTAGTAACTCCTTTTAAATAATAAATGGCATCTCTGATTTCTCAGTAATCTCAAGAGAAAGTTGATTTTTTAAAACAATAACTTTTGTGAGCATAAATTTATAAGGACCAGGTCCTGAAAAAGACTGCTCCCACTATGTACTTAAATCTTCCAGAGGGTTTCCTCTTTGCATCTCTTAGCTACCAGGAAAAAAAAAAGACTCCAACAATGACATCAATACAAGAAATAATTTAAAACACAAAAGGTAAAGTGGAAAAGTATTTTTTCATGTAGATCTGGATTATTAGTCACAAAAAGGTGAATGATTTCAAAAATGTGGGCAAAATCAACAGGGAAGTATTCTTCAAAATAATAATCCTCTAAAGTAGTATTGTTATAGTAATTTTACACAAACATATTTCATAAAGACTACCAGGAAAAATTTTTTAAAAGATTTACAATAATAAAAATAAACTGCAAAATGAAATCAGAAATGACAAGGAACAAAGCAAGTAAATATTAACTGAACATCTGAATATAATTCAACAACATTTATTTATGGAAATAAACAATACACATTTTACTCTATCTCAAACCTATGGTCAACTGAATAATGACTCCCAAAAGATAACCATATCCTTATGCCCAGAACCTGTAGTGTTTTTTAGCTTATATGGCAAATAAACTTTTCTGGTATGATTAAGTTAAGGATGTTGAGATGTCAGATTATCCGAGATTATCCAGATGAGCCTAGGGTAATCACAAGAATACTTACGAGAAGGAGACAAGATGAACAACGTCACAAAAGGTGATGCGACCATGGAAACAGTGAAAGAAAAGGCAGTGCAACCTGGGACCAAGATCAAAGTAATGAGGACAGTGTCCAGAAACTGGAAAAGGCAAAGGAAGCAAATTCTCTCCTAGAGGGTCCAGAAGAAACCAGCCCTACAAAAAGCATAGTATTAGGCCAGTGAAACTCATTTCTGACTTATGACCTCCAGAATATAAGACAATCTGTATTGTTTAAAGCTGCTATATTTGTGGCAACTGGCTACAGCAGTAAGATGAAAGTAATACAAACCCTGATAGACACCATATCCATTTTATGTTCATTTAAAAGGAAAAGATTAAACTATCATTAAAAGTTAAATTTTTGAAAAAATATTTCAAGTCATATATATACTAAAGTTTAGAGAATAGCTTTGTTGTAACAAATGATTTCTTATGATGATTCCAAACTCTATGCCTTACTGTTATTTCACATTTATTTTACCCTGGATAATAAATGGGATCTTCAAATGATTCAAAACATTTGTATAATTTTTTTAAATCACTAATAACTGATTCTCTAACTAGAACAATCCATTTTCTCTAATCCTCACTGGGAACCTGAATAGCCCTTGATATGATCTGACTGTGCCCCTACCCAAATCTCAAATTGTAGCTCCCATAATTCCCACGTGTCATGAGAGAGTCCTCTTGGGAAGTAACTGAATCATGGTGGCAGGTCTTTTCTGTGCTGTTCTCGTGACAGTATATAAGTCTCATGAGATCTGATGGTTTTACAAAGGGGAGATCCCCTGCACATGCTCTCTTGCTTGGCTGCTGCCATGTTAGATGTGTCTTGCTTCCCCTGCACCTTCCATCATGATTGTGAGGTGTCCCCAGCCATGCAGAACTGTAAGTCAATTAATTAAACCTCTTTCCTTCTCCCTGCCCTCTTCTCACTCTAGCCCATGGCACCAGCACCATGCTCTTCTACTCTTTTCTCAAGTCCCTTGTGGGCAAGGATGTGGTCGTGGAACTCAAGAATGATCTGAGCATCTGTGGAACTCTTCGTTCTGTGGATCAGTATCTCAGCATCAAACTAACTGACATCATTGTCACAGACCCTGAGAAATATCCTCACATTTTATCAGTGAAGAACTGCTTCATTCTGGGCTCAGTGGTCAGATACGTGCAGTTGCCAGCAGCCGAGGTCCACACTGTTTGCTACAGGATACAGCAAGGAAGGAAGCCCTGCAGCAGAAAGAGTGATGGCTCCTCCTCCTCTTCTCCTTCCTCTTTCATTGGTGACCCATAACCCCAAGTCCCAGCCCGAACTCCTAATCCCCAATACTTGAAGGGGTTTTTTTGTTTGTTTGTTTGTTTTCTTTTACTAATTATGGTTTTGTAGGGTTTTTAAGGGGATGAGTAGATGAGAGGAATACTAGAAAACAGCTAACCTCTGTTGAGAAGGTAAGGAAAAGTAGGCTGGAAAATTTCAAAGCCTTCTAGGCCCCAGCACCTGCCTTTCTCACTACTTCCCTGGAGATGGTGGGAGAGTTTCCTAGGTCTTTCCAGGGCAGCATATGATTCATTTGGGGATGAAAGAAATCTGTCCTGCATTGAGAATAAAATTTATGATGCAAAAAAGAAAAGAAATTTTAAAAAAAAGTCTGTCCTTTATAAATTACCCAGTCTTGGGTATGTCTTTATCAGCAGTATGAGAAAAAGCTAATAGCTCCCACTAGTTCTAATTATTATTTAAATATCTGCTCAGGGAATCCTCCAATTCAAATAGGAACACTTTCTTTAAATGACTATTCACTGGTTTTTGTGCTCTTAGAACCATCCAAGATCGAGCTCTTAAAACCTTAAGGCCTTTTTTCCCTTTCCTTTTGCTTGCTCCACACAGTTGCCTTTAGTCTTGTTGCTATTAATCATTCAGCCACTCACACAAATATGGAGGGGGAGTTATGGGGACACTGTCACCTAGAATGTTGAACATGCTGCCTGTGAGATTTTTTTGTTCTTACTGTTGTTGTTTTCATGTGGTATCCTCATTACTATGTCTGCTTTTGTGTGACATTTTGGGCAGATTATAAAATTACATCACAAGACCCCCTGCTTGTAGGAAGATAGAATGTACTGACTCTGCAGAAAAGAGTTAACATAATTTAAATGTAAAATCTCAAACTATTTAACTTTTAGGAAAAAAAAAAACAAAAACAAAAACAGAAAAAAAACTTTGAGATCTAAGACTAGGCAAAGACTTCTTAGTGGACTTAACACCAAAGTACCAACCACAAATGTCAAAATAAATAAAATGGACTTTTTTTGGTAAGACTAATCAAGTGCAGTAGTGAGAAGGGGAGAAGGGGTAAAACAAAGAGATCAATCTATAACTGACTGTGAACAATCAACTGAATTATGCACTACCTTCGGACCTGCCTAAAATGGACTTCTTTAAAATTAAAAAGTTCTATGAAAAAGACCCTGTCTCTCGAGAAGATGAAACGGCATGGTACAGACTGGGAGAAAACTATTTACAAATGACATATCTGTCAAAGAACTAGAATATATAAAGGTCTAGAAAATAGAAAGAGTACAAGAGTAAAAAAACAAAAACAAAACAAAACAACCAAACACCCAATTAGAAAATGAGCAAAAGAGGTGAACAGGTATTTTACTAAAACAGGATATACAAATGACAAGCCAACACATTGAAAAGATGTTCCAGAACATCATTCATTAGGGAAATGTATATTTTTAAAAATGAGATATCACTACATAACTATTAGAATGGCTAAAATAAAATATAGTGAAAAGGTGACAACACCAAATGTCGGCAAGAATGATAAAAAAAGAACTGGATCACTTATACATTGCTGGTGGAAAGGTATAATAGTACAAAACTAAATTAAACATGCAATTACCACACAATTAGCAACTGTGCTCCTAGACAGTTACCACAGAGAAATTATAATTTATGTTCACATAAAAACCTATACATAAATGTTTGTAGCACCTTTATTTGTACTAACCCCAAACTAGAAACAAACCAGATGTCCTTCAGAGGATGAATGATTAGACAAAGTGTGGTATATCCATACTGTTAGGGGTTGAATTGTATCTCCCAGAAAGATATGCTCAAGTCCTAATGCCTGAAACCTCAGAATGTGATCCTATTTGGAAACAGGGCTGTTGCAGATATAATTAAGATGAAGTCATACAGGAGCAGGATAGGCCATTAATCGCTAAGACTGTTGCCCCTATAAGAAGAGGAAAAATTGGATACAGAGAAGAGACACACAGGCAGAGGGCCATATGGAGACAGAGGCAGATACTAGAATAAAGGTTGTGTAAACTAAGAAATGTCAAGGATTGTCAGTCATCACCAGAAACTAGGAGACAAGCATAAAACAGATTATCCTTTAGAGTGCTCAGAAGGAACCAACACTGTCAACACCTCATTAGAACTTTTACCATTCAAAACTGAGAGAGAATAAATTTATGTTGCTTTAACCTACCCACGGTGCAGTATTTTATTACAGCAACCCTAAGAAATGGATACACATACTGTGGAACAGCGTACTACTCAACAGTAAAAAGGAAGGAAAGTAGCTGGATGAATCTCCAATGCTGAGTATAAAAAGCCAATGCCAAAAGGTTATATACAACATAACTCCATTTATATAACATTCTTGAAAAAATAAACTATAGAAATGGAGAACAGACTAATGGATTCTAGGGGTTACTAAGGAGGTAGAAGGACTGAGGAAATGTGGCTATAAAAGTCCAACATGAGAGATCCTTGCAGTGATGGAAATGTTCTGTATCTTAACTGTGTCAATGTCAGTATCTGGGTTGTGATATTATTTATGGTTTTGCAAGATGCAACCATTGAGGGAAACTGAGTATAGGGTACAGGGGATCTCTCTGTATTATTTCCTTTTTTTTTTTTTCCTGCTACGGCGTTTCGCTCTTGTTACCTAGGCTGGAGTGCAATGGCGCGATCTCGGCTCATCGCAACCTCCGCCTCCTGGGTTCAGGCAATTCTCCTGCCTCAGCCTCCTGAGTAGCTGGGATTACAGGCACACGCCACCATGCCTAGCTAATTTTTTGTATTTTTAGTAGAGACGAGGTTTCACCATGTTGACCAGGATGGTCTCGACCTCTTGACCTCGTGATCCACCCGCCTCAGCCTCCCAAAGTGCTGAGATTACAGGCTTGAGCCACCGCGCCCGGCCCCTCTCTGTATTATTTCTAACAACTAAATGTCAATTCATAATTATCTCAAAATAAAAAATTTAATTAAAAAATATATATCACTGCTGCTACATCATACTATCTTTGGTGAGGTAAGAATTTTTTTAATTTTTTATTTTTGTAAGTACATAATAGGTATATATATTTATGAAGTACATGAGATATTTTGATAAAGGCATACAATGTGTTATAATCACATCAGGGTAAAGGGGGTATCCATCACCTGAAGCATTTATCCTTGTAACAACAAATTATCCTATTATACTCTTTTAGTTATTTTTAAATGTATAATTAAATTATTATTGACTACAGTTACCCTGCTGTGCTATAAAATACTAGGTCTCATTCATTCTTTCTATTTTTTGTACCCTTGCCCCGCACTTCCCACTACTCTTCCCAGCCTCTGGTAACCATCCTTCTACTCTCTACCTCCAGGAGTTCCAATGTTTTAATTCCCTTTGCTCCCATAAATAAGTGAGAATACACATAGTTTGTCTTTCTGTGCCTGGCTTATTTCCCTTAACATAATGACCTCCAGTGCCATCCATGTTGTTGAAAATGACATGAAATAGCAGAAAATGACAGGATCTCATTCTTTTTTAAATGGCTGAATAGTCCATTATGTGTATGTACCACATTTCCTTTGTCTGTTGATGGACACTTAGGTTGCTTCCAACTCTTGACTATTATGAACAGTGCTACAATAAACACGGGAGTGTAAGTATCTCTTTGATATACCGATTTCCCTTCCTTTGAGTATATACCTAGCAGTGAGATGGCTGGATGGCATGGTAGCTCTACTTTTAGTTTTTCCAGGTACCTCTAAACTGTCCTATAGTGATTATACTACTGAGGCGAGATTTTTTATCTTCTCATATGTCTTGGGCTCCTAAATAAACTGCTTTGGATGAAAGTCTTTTGTATTTTCCTTCAGAAGTTGTAAGTTTCTATTGAATCATACCATACTGGTAATCAGACACTCAGAGACACTATTGTAATACCAAGAACAAAATTAAAATGTAAATTTCCTGGTTTTGATTTTTAGTGGTTTTTAAGGACAGTGAGACTTGCAGGGGGTGTATGCCTCTAGTCCTAACATTTTAAAATCAACATGTCTGATCATGAAATCAAATAGAAAAATTCACTTCTTTCAATTAATCCCATTTCACTCCTTATCTATAATGACATAACTGCTCATCCATGAACATTGTGGTAATTCACTCAGGGTGGTGGCAAAAATATTAAAGAAAAAATATAGCAATAGCTTTAACGAATAACCACAAACCTTGGAAGGCTGAGAGATTTTTGCATAGAAGTTTTGGCTAAAGGCAGCCTAAATCCCCTTTACATTTAGTTAATAAGAAAAGCAAATAGCTAGGATATGTGGGGGAGTTTATCTGTATAACTTGTTTACTCATGTGGTCCTAAAACTAACCGTTGAGCCAGATGGCCCTCTTGTGGGAGGTAGATGAGGGAGATTACCCTCTAAGGGTGTTTGCGTTAGGCCCTGGAACCTGGCCTTTAATCTTTCTCCACAAGTATGTTGACTTAGAGCCTCTGTTATTAAATCTGTACTGAATAAACGCAGAGAGGGCCAGCTAGTCAGGGTGGTGTAGCTGCAATCTCTCTGTGTGAGTGGCACACGACCCCTTAGCCCACTCGTTCATTGGAAATTTGTGTCTGAGTACATTCATTCATCTATCATGCAGCTGGGGTCTGTGGGATGGATACTGGCAGTAATTATTGAACATGTACCTTTTGTTCAATAATTACTGAAAAAAAGTATTGATGGCCTCACTATGTAACATACTATACAATTATGTTTATTAATACCAATGAGGAAACAAGCAATACATATTTCAATAAGTAGAAATTATAGTAAATTTATGATTATTTAGTACAAAGATGCATAGGAGGCAAATAAATTTAAAATATGGAAGCTTCCAGGACCCTTGTATATGCTACTTCCTTATCTCTGAACACTCTTTCCATGTACTCTTCACATGCAGGGTATCTTCTGCCCATCTCCTAGGAGACCTCTGACCATCTTTCTTAAGTAGCTGTTCCTCTGCTGTTCTTCTATCTGAACCCTGCTATAAGGGTATAATTGATACTAATTATCATAATTGGTAATTATGTATTGGTCTCCTCCACGAAAGTATAAGCTACATGAGCCACATGACCATATATGTCTTACCTCTCACTGCATTCACAGCAACTAGTAGATGCACAATTAATATTGTTGAATGAACTCCTTATTTACATAGCATATTTTTTAAAAATCATGTATTTCAAAAACTCTCAGCCAAAGGAAAAAAAGAAAGGTTTCTGGATTTCAAAACTAGGACTCTTGATTATTTAAGTCTTACCTTTACCAGAAGCTAGATGTGACATTTTGCAAGTCTCTTAAAATTTCTGGACTTCAGATGTCACATTATTTGAAAGGCAGTGAAGCTAAATCAAACAATATCTTAAGATTCTGCATGGCTCTAAGAATTACAATTTTATAATATATAAGGTATTTTTAAATACTAAGTGATAGTGGTATAAAACAGGTTAAGACAATACAAAATTAAATAATCATTTACTTTTTGTAAATCAAACCAAGCATTCAAATCAACAGTAACATAACTAGGTCTTTATGCTGCCGAGTCATAAGTAACATACACTTGGCATTTTTTTCCGTAACTTTTTTTTTAATACAAAAGTCAAGGGCTACAAATCAGGAAACAATTGGTATTATACCCATTTGAATAAACAGACTTTAGAAGTAATGACTGAAGGTATATAATAGGCTAACGGTTTGTGTTGTATTAAAGTATATTTAGTGTATATTATACAATACAAAATTTGAGTGTATTAAATACACTGAATACACCAAAGTACACTAAATGTATTTAATTTAGCATATTCCATGTATTTAATACTTTAACATTTTTTGTAAAAATTTCAAGTGGTTGGTTTTATTCCTTTCATTCTACATTTTTTTTTTTTTTTTTTTGAGACGGAGTTTCGCTCTTGTTACCCAGGCTGGAGTGCAATGGCACGATCTTGGCTCACCACAACCTCCCCCTCCCGGGTTCAGGCAATTCTCCTGCCTCAGCCTCCTGAGTAGCTGGGATTACAGGCACGTGCCACCATGCCCAGCTAATTTTTTGTATTTTTAGTAGAGACGGGGTTTCGCCATGTTGACCAGGATGGTCTCGATCTCTCGACCTCATGATCCACCCGCCTCGGCCTCCCAAAGTGCTGGGATTACAAGCTTGAGCCACCGCGCCCGGCCCATTCTACATTTTTTAAATAAAATTCTGCAGTAGCTGCATTTCAACTAAGACCTGCATTACTCACATAAGTTTGAACTCTATTCTTGTTAATGTGTGAATTTAAAATCACATAAAAGCCATTCTTGAAGTATATTTTTCACTTCATATTTTTCAATTATGAGAATCAAAGCTACCAAATGATTTATCATGTAATTTATTCTTTCACTGTCTTTAGATGTTTTAGAGACATCTAATTCAAATTATAAAAATTTGATTTTATTCTCATTTTGATACGACAAATACTGTTATTTCTATTAAGTAAACATTCAATATAATTCCATTAATTTTTAAATTATTTAAGAATCCAAATATCTAACATAGACTATTTTTGGTATGTGGGAAGAAATGCAGTTTTACGTTCCTACTTTCAAATAACACAGTATATGAAACTAACAAAAGTGTTGAGAAGATAATGTAAGTTTATTATTAAACTAGATAAAAATTGCTTTTAGTTATACATGCATATTTAAACATAGTGTAGATATATATACACATGTACACAATAAAAGGAAATGCTTAAGAAATTAAAATGCAAACATTTGCCCTAGAATCCCTTTCAGACTTTGTATTCAGCAAAATATGTTAACATATAATTCAAAGGCAAACTTCAACCCTACCAATGTCTGCATTAATAAAATCTACCAGTAACTCTTTAGTTATATAAATATACTCAATATTTTTAAGATTATGCCTTGACTCTAAAAATAAAAATTCAGTGGTAACAAAGGTTAATAAGAGTTGGATTAAACAGTTCTCATCCCCTGAAAAGCTTGACATACTTACCCCTGCTAACTTATTCTCTAAAGAATGCTGTTAAAATCATAAGATCAAGCAAACAATATAATCAAAAAAGACAGATGCTATTGAATGAGCAACTCATATGTTTTCTATCATTTACTAAGTATGTGATTGTTAAGTTATCTAAACTCTGAAAGACCTGAATGTAAAACACAGGCTATTATACAAAAGGCACAGAAAGATAACATTCAATGAGTTACATATATATATGTTAACATAAATATATAACACATATATATAACATATATATAAATATAACATATATAACATATGTTAACTCATATATATATATATAAAAAACACACACACACATAAATATATATGTTAACTCATTGAATGTATATATGCTGGATATAAAATATCCAGCATAATATGTAGCACAAAGTAAAAACTCAAGAAGTATTACTTTCCATGTATCCACTACCCTTCAAGCCTCCTCTCTTACATCCATTCTCCTATCCTGATAAACACAAACAGGTAGAGGAAGATAGATTACACACCCATTATGTAGATAAATACAGAGACAAAGATTTGAATCAAGAAAATATGCCAAAAATTCAAAGAATCTCACAACTTCCAGATTAGGGAGCCCTTAAAGATCATCTCCAACAACTTACAGTCAGACATTCTGGTGAGAGGCTTAGCATTTTTTATTTTCTTTCTTTATATCCATTACATTTTAAAACAGGAGTCATTTATAATGTGTGCTTTTTCAAAATTATAATTAGTAGAGCCTCTTGGTCATCTACAAACATGTGAAGAGATTCATATTCATATACAAAACAGAAAAACAAAAGATAATTCTTTTGTTTAACTGTATATGTGCAGTGGGTGATGTTTTATTTTATCATTCAAATAAAATCTTCTGTTAATGCAACACTAAAAATTTGCAGATTTAGTAAAGGAATGATTAGAGTAACTCAAGTTCTCCTCTTCTCACCTTTAAAGGGCTCATTGATTCCCATTTAACTTTGCAATGGAATGAATGTTTCTTGCTGCCAAAATTCAGATATTGAAAACCCCTAACACAATGGCATTAGGAGGTGGTGGCCTTTGGAAGGTAATTAAGTCATGAAGGTAGAGCCCTTATCAATGGTATTAGTGCCTTTATAAAAGAGATCCCAGTGAGCCCTTATCCTCTTCTGTCATGTGAGGTTACAATGAGAAGATAACAGTATGCAGTCTGGAAGACAGTCCTCACAAGAACTCAATCATGCTGGCACCCTGATTTCAGATTTACAGCCTCCAGAACTGCGAGAAATAAATTCCACTCTTTGTTAAGTCACCTAGTCTATGGTACATTGCTATAGCAGACCAAACTGACCAAGACAAAAATTTAACACCAAATTGTAATAACAACTACAGTATAAATGAGAAAAGTAGCACTCTTAAAATTTGATGTGGTATAATCGAATAGATGATGTCACGTCACCATTCACTGAAATAAAGAATACTAAGAGTGAACTAGGTTAGTTTGTGTTTGGTTGGTTTGTATGGAGATTTTTTAAATTCAGCCTTAGACATGGGGAATTTAGGATCCTTCTAAGACATTCAAAGAGGCATGGCAAGTAGGCAATTGGTTACATGGCCACAGAGTTCAGAAAATAAATCTGAGAGAGAGTAATAAATGGATCATCTTCAGGAAATCACATAGGGAAAGAGTTCAGGGAGAGGAGTGAGACAGCCTAGGGCCATGCCTTCGATCAATCTAAAATGGATTGACTGAGTGGAGGAGAATGAGTTTGCAAAGGAGTGAGTTCCAAAGGCCAAGGGGGAAAAAAAAAGCACACACACATGAAGTCAGTAAATTCAGATACTATTAAGAGGTCAATTAACATAGTGTCTAAATTTGGCTAGTGATGCAGATGTCATTGTGATCTTAGAAATATCCATTTCCATAGCGATAGGGCAAAAAGCCAGACTTTAAAAACTAAGTGGGAATTGAGGAAATGAGTGAGCTAATCACTCTTGGAACAAGTTTGAACAGAAAGCAAAAATAATACTTGGAAAAAAATATGGAGATTTTAAAAGGATTATCTGGGGTGGGTAGGGAGGTGGTGATTGTTTTTATGAGTCAAGACTAAAGTATATGCAAAAACTGAACACAAGGACACAGTTGGGAAGGAAAGGTGAACGTAATATATAAATTATATAAAATCTGAGAAAGTAGAGAAGATAAAATAAAAAATAAAAAATAAACAGCATAAGAAATAGACTTAGAACAAAGAACAGTTCCTCTGTTGAAGTAAGGAAGGAGAACAAGTACAAATTTGGGTGGGTCTGGAACTCTAATCTCAGAAAAGAAGAAAAATATCACTCAATGTTTCTAATTTTTTTCTGGGATGTGGCTGTCCATCTGCTGACTAGGATGAGGGAGATATGCAATCAGAAATATGAAATAAGTGGAAAATATATGAAAAGTTGTGCAGAAAGTAAGTGCAGGTATAAACCAGAGAAAATCTGTATGTCACAAATTCCTTGAGAGTCTATAAAGAATATGTGGGAGTATAATAGCAAGAAATCTATAAAGTCTAGTCAGGATTAGAAAAACCACACCAGCAAACACTGTTGTAGATGCCATTAATAAAGGCAGATTAGAAACTTGAATTTTAGATTAAAATTTAAATTTGTAAGCAGTAGAAAGCATAATGAAGTCAGTAAAAGAAGAGTATACAAACACAAGTAAAGTCTGTGGACCTCGGAAGATATTTACAAATCCAGAAATAAGCAAGACAAAAGAGCACAGCTAATCCCTGAGTGGTTTTTATCTGTTTTCTAATCAGTCTGTTTGCTCCCTTCTAATACAGTAGAGCCAATTTATAGGTAATATTGGTCTGCCACTTCCTTAACAGGGAAATTCACAATGGATCTGGTGAAAATGTATGTGGAGAAGTAAAGACAGCTTTTAACAATGAATTTTTGAAAGGTAGTTCAAACTGTTAAAGCATTGAGACATACGACCAGGATGCTATATTTATAAAGACACATAATTATTTTTCCCAAGGACACTACATTTTTTAAAACCACAGAATCATTTTTCTAGAATCCTAGAAATTAACTATACAAAACTTTATATTTAAAATGAAAGTTTCTATTTCTAGAAATGTTATGTCCACACTGCCATGTGACTAAAATACTTTTGTAAAATTACAATTAAACATTCTTCTTCAAATTGTGTCTCTTTTACTCACTCAGACTTCTTCTCACAAGTCTCAGAAGATTCTTCAATTCTTTTCTCTAACTCCAAAACAGCCTCCTCCTTGTTTAAAAGCATCTGCTGTGTCTGCATAAGTTCTTCTGCTAACGTTTTCAACCTAGAATAAACAGTATCCTCAATATCAATCAACACATTAATTACATTAACTTTATATATATCAAAAAAAATATTAATACATCTTATGTTGCAATGTCCAAAAATGTAGCCACATACAATTTGATTTACACTAAAGTAAAATTTCAGTTCCTTGGTTGCATTAGCCACAATTCAAGTGCTAAACAGAAATGCAGCTACTGGCTACCTTATTCATGGTAGAAAAAGAATATTTCAATAATCACAGTAAGTACTCAAGTAATACTGGTCTAGAGTCTTATTTCACCAAAAAGAAAAAGAGAAGTAGGTAAAGAAAAGAAAAGAGAACTTTGGTAGACACTGAGTAAATGGTAAGTAGTATTATTTGCAGATGTTATCTCATTTACTCTTCACAACAATCTTATAAGATACATACTATTTAAAGAAATGAAAGTGAGACTCATTTATTTGACATTTTAAATTCATGGTAAGTTTTTTCTATTTTCACATATTGTAATAATGCTTTAGGAGTATTTTCTGTATAGATTTGAAGAACATTTATTACATAAGTTAATACACACCAGATAATTTATGTTTGGATAAAAATAAACCAGATAATTTATGTTTGGATAAAATGCATTGAGTCTGTAATGGAAATATTTCTACCACAAAAACATACATGGCTATCATATCACTTTAAAATTGTTATCTTCAGCCTTTCAAAGCAAGACGTAAAACACAAAGGATAAAAAGAAAATATTAAATAATCTAACTCTATAAAAATGTAAATTTATTTGAACCTAAAGAGATCACAAAGTCAAAAATAAAATTCATACTGAAGAAATATATGCAGTGCAAATTGCCAGAAAAAGCCCCTTTCATGCAGATAAACTCTTAGAAAAAAGACAAACAGGAAAATGAACCAAAAAAAAAGGAAGTTCATCAAGGCAAAATTAAACAATAAGCATATGACATTATTACAACTTGACTGGATATATAAGTTATTTTTCACCTGCTAAAATTGACAGGCATGAAAAATACTTGTAATATCCAGTATTAGCGATATTATTTTTTAAAAATAGAAACAATTATATATCACTGATGTGAAAAAATTAGCACAAATTTTTCAGGGATCATCTTGGAACTGTCTCTCAAATTTTAAATTAGAAAATTCTTTAACCATCTGAAAATGTGTCTTTCAAAACACTTGTACAATATGAACAAAGTCTGTTCATACAAAAATATTTGCTGCAATATTTATTATAAAACAAAAAAAATACAAAAGATTTAAATGCCCTAGTATAGCATATAGCCACTAAGAAAGAATTAGGTACACATATATAAGGTTTTTCTAAGACATAATTTTAAATTAAAAGGCAAGATATAGCAGAATGCCTATAGCATTGTTCTAATTATATTAAAGCACAGATACATGCATATGTTGTGTGAACTGAATGGGGACCCCAAAATTCATCTGTTGGGGCCCTAACCCCCAATATAATGGTATTCGGAGATGGAGCCTCTGTGAGGTAAATAGGATTTGATAAAGTCATGAGGGTGGGGCCCTCTGCATGGGATTAGAGCCCTTACATGAAGAAACAGCACAGAACTCACTATCTCTTCTCTCTCTTATTCCTCATGTACACAAAGAAGACATCATCTGAGCATACAGCAAGAATTACCTATCTACAAGTCAGGAAAACAGCCCTCACCAGTAACCAACTCAGGTGGCATCTTGATCCTGGACTTCCCAGCGTCCATATCTATGAGAAATAAATTTCTGTTGTTTCAGCCATCCAGCCTATGGTAATTTGTCTGACAGTCTGATACGGTTTAGCTGTGCCCCCACCCAAATTTCATCTTGAATTGTAACTCCCACAATTCCCATGTGTTGTGAGAGGAACCCAGTGCGAGGTAATTGAATCATGGGGGCAGGTCTTTTTGATGCTCTTCTCACAACAGTGAATAAGTCTCAAGAGATTTGATGGTTTTAAAATGAAAGTTCTCCTGTACAACTCCCTCTCTTTGCCTGCTGCCATCCATGTAAATGTGACTTGCTCCTCCTTGCCTTCCACCATGATTGCGAGGCCTCCCCAGCTATGTGGAACTGTAAGTCCATTAAACCTCTTTTTCTTCCCCAGCTCAGAAGTCTTTATTAGCAGCATGAAAATGGATTAATCTACAATCCAAGCAGACTAATATGTATATATTTATGTGGTATGTGTTTATACGTGAGTACACAGGATAAGAAAACAGTTGACTACAAACCAAAGCTTTATCAATACTCTGAGAGGTGTGGAATTGGAGCAGGGGGTGATTTAAGGCCAAAGAAGTTTTCATAGTTTACTCTCTATATATCAATACTGTTTGAATCTCTTATAACAGAATAGATTTTTTTAGAATCATTAACTAATAGATAATACAGATAAGAGAGGCAGAAAAACTATTACACACCATCAGAAAACTCTAAATATAGCAATCAAGATTAGTTCATTTTCCACAACGGCTGAACTAATTTACACTCCCACCAACAGTGTAAAAGTGTTCCTATTTCTCCACATCCTCTCCAGCATCTGTTTTTGTCTCCAGATTTTTTAATGATCGCCATTCTAACTGGCATGAGATGGTATCTCAATGTGGTTTTGATTCTCCAATGACCAGTGATGATGAGCATTTTTTTCATATTTTTGTTGGCCTCATATGTGTCTTCTTTTGAAAAGTGTCTGTTCATATCATTTGCCCACTTTTGACTGGGTTTGTTTTTTCCTTGTAAATCAACTTTAGTTCTTTGTAGATTCTGCATATTACCCCTTTGTCAGATGGGTAGACTGCAAAAACTTTTTCCCATTCTGTTTAGACTGAAACAACATAATAAATTTCGGTAAGCCTCTGAGGGCATTCAATATTAAGGCAAAATAAAAGCAATAATACTTATAATAATGATCAAGAGTCATCAGGGAAAGGTTGGATTTAATATTTTTCTTTAATCATATGTATATATATTCATAAAAGATTTGTATCAGACCCAGTAAAATTATGTTTTTGAATACCTTGCAGATACAGGTTTCAGTTATTGACAGAATTCACTTACATGGAATAATATATATTCTGACTATCAGATAAAGAAAACATTACTGTATTAAGATTCAAGATGATTCTCAAGAAAGCTACATTTCAACCACTGGCTCCAACTTCCTTATTAATTAATTAAAAATATGTAAGTAAATAACACATAACGCTTTCCTGTTTATTAAACTCTGCCTTACATATAATCTCCTTTAATCCAAATGAAAGTTTAGAACACAAAGCCCTACCTCAGAATCTGTCCCAACTACTTTTGAAACCCAAGTCTGGTGGGAACAGAAAAAACAACCAACTTCTTATCACTGCCTTGAGCATGCTACATCAAAGCTGAATTTAATAAAAAGTCTTTCTTCTCCATATCACTTTCTTCTGTTTTATCCTTTGCTTCTTTTCCCTGCACATTTCCCTGATTCTCTTCTTCTCTTCCCGGTTAGTTTTCCATTCACCTCTCTTCCCACACCTTCAATCATTCACTTAAACAAGTGTTTATTTAGCACATTCCTTTGTCAGACACTCTGTTAAACAGTAGGGATATAATAATAAGCAAGTTTGCCCTCAGGAAGCTTACATTCTACTAGACAGATATCAAAGAAGAAAAGACAAATGATTTAGATAAATAAAAGTGTACAGGGAAGCCAAGAGCAGTGGCTCACACCTGCAACCCCAGTGCTTTGGGAGGTTGAGTGGGGTGGATCACTTGAGGTCAGGGGCTCGAGACCAGCTTGGCCAACATGGTGAAACTTCATCCCTACTAAAAATACAAACATTAGCCAAGCATGGTGGCAGGCAACTGTAATCCCAGCTACTCAAGAGGCTGAGGCAGGAGAATCGCTTTAACCTGAGAAGTGGAAGTTGCAATGAGCTGCAATTGTACCACGGCACTCTAGCCTGGGCAACAGAGTAAGACTTTGTCTCAAATATATATATATATATATATATATATATATATATATATATATATATATATATACATTTGTCTCAAAAAGAGAGAAAGAAAATATATATCTATATGGGGAAAGTATTTCCCCTTTCTTACCATTATCCCCTTTAAAAAAACAAAAACAAAAAACCTGTACTGTGTGAATTAAGTAAACAGAAAAACATTAGAGTAATTACAGTTCATGTATAGATAACATAACACATGTAAGAATAGTCCACAAGTTTCAAAGTACAATGTTTACTATCATGTTATTACATGTTTGCTACACAAATGTAATAGTAACAGTTTAAATGAGAACACATAGATACAGGGAGGGGAACAATACACTGGGGTCTCAAGGGGGAGGGCAATGGGGTGAGGAAGAGCATCAGGATACATAACTAATGCATGGAAGACTTAACCCGGGTGATGGGTCGGTAAGTGCAGCAAACCACCATGGCACACATTTACCTATATAACAAACCTGCACGTACTGCACATGTATCCGGAACTAAAAATAAAACATAGTAACAGTTCAAATAAGTTATTCTTTACATTTTTAGATTAATTATTGTAATATTATAATACAAAGCAGTTAAAAGTCATAGCATGGTACTGGTACCAAAACAGAGATATAGATCAATGGAACAGAACAGAGACAATGCGACACATCCACAACCACCTGATCTTTGACAAACTTGACAAAAACAAGCAATGGGAAAAGTATTCCCTATTTAATAAATGGTGTTGGGAAAACTGGCTAGCCATATGTAGAAAGCTGAAACTGGATCCCTTCCTTACACATTATACATAAATTAATTCAAGATGGATTAAAGATTTAAAATGTAAGCTCCAAAATCATAAAAACTCTAGAGGAAAACTGAGGCAAAACCATTCATGACATAGGCATAGGCAAGGACTTCATGACTAAAACACCAAAAGCAATGGCAACAAAAGCCGAAATTGAAAAATGGGATCTAATTAAACTTAAGAGCTTCTGCACAGCAAAAGAGACAATCATTAGAGTGAACTGGCAACCAACAGAACGGGCAAAAATTTTTGCAATCTACCCATCTGACAAAGGGATAACAGAATCTACAAAGAACTTAAACAAATTTACAAAAAAAAAAAAAATCACAAAGTAGGCAAAGGTTATGAACAGACACTTCTCAAAAGGAAACATTCCTGCAGCCAACAAACATGAAAAAAAGCTCTCATCATCACTGGTCATTAGAGAAATGCAAATTAGGCCGGGCGCGGTGGCTCAAGCCTGTAATCCCAGCACTTTGGGAGGCCGAGGTGGGTGGATCACAAGGTCGAAAGATCAAGACCAACCTGGTTAACATGGTGAAACCCGTCTCTACTAAAAATACAAAAAATTAGCTGGGCATGGTGGTGCGTGCGTAATCCCACCTACTCAGGAGGCTGAGGCAGGAGAATTGCCTGAACCCAGGAGGCGGAGGTTGCGGTGAGCCGAGATCGCGCCATTGCACTCCAGCCTGGGTAACAAGAGTGGAACTCTGTCTCAAAAAAAAAAAAAAAAAAAAGAGAAATGCAAATCAAAACCACATTGAGATACCACCTCATGCCAGTTAGAATGGCCATCATTAAAAAATCAGGAGACAGGAGAGGCTGGAGAGGATGTGGAGAAATAAGAACACTTTTTCACTGTTGGTGGGAGTGTAAATCAGTTCAACCATTGTGGAAGATGGTGTGGCAATTCCTCAAGGATCTAGAAATAGAAATTCCATTTGACCCAGCAATCCCATTACTACGTATATACCCAAAGAATTATAAATCATTCCATTATAAAGACACATGCACACGTATGTTTACTGCAGCACTGTTCACAATAGCAAAGATTTGGAACCAACACAAATGCCCATCAATAATAGACTGGATAAAGAAAATGTGGCACATATATACAATGGAATACTATGCGGCCATAAAAAAGGATGAGTTAATGTCCTTTTCTGGGACACGAATGAAGCTGGAAACCATCACTCTCAGCAAATTAACACAAGAACAGAAAACCAAACACAGCATCTTCTCACTCGTAAGTGAGAGTTCAACAATGAAAAAACATGGGCACAGGGAGGGGAACATCAAACATCAAGGCATGTTGGGGGTTGGGGGACTAGGGGAGAGATGGCATTAGAAGAAATATCTAATATAGATGATGGGGTGATGGATGCAGCCAACCACATGGCACATGTATACCTATGAAACACACCTGCATATTCTGCACATGTACCCAGAACTAAAGTATAATAAAAAAGCAAAGTCATTAAAATGACCCTGCCTGGAAAAAGTTCATAAAATGACATAATACTTAACATTTATTGAGTACCAAGCACAGTTTTAAGCACTTTATAAATAAGCACTTAAATTTATGTAATTCTTACAACACCCTTATTGTCTCCAATTTACATAGGAAAAACTGAGGCAGAGAGGTTAAGCCTCTTGTCCAAGGTCACAGAGCTGGTAAGTGGGAAAAGCTAATAATAGAGCCCAGACATCTTAAAACCTGAATCCACACCCTTAACACCTAATACCCTGTCTTAATAATTACACATCCTAGAATTCATCCTATATATGTGCTTCAATAAGTATACAAAAATATAAAGAATGTTTATTGTATAATCACAATAAACAAAGGTAAATGTATCATGATGCTAATTATGCTTAATTCTCACGTGCCTCACTTGCATCACCCCTTCCAAGACTCTATACTTAATTTTGCATTTCTAAGTTTGTATATATTTTCTTAAAGATGTTCCCCTCACTCCAATCTCATAAGCTTATAGTCCAACAAAACCTAGCTCTAACTCTGGCAATGGAAAAAAAACTAGAAATAACCTAAATGCCTGTCGATAAATAACAAAATTAAAGAAATTATGTTACATACAAGTAGCAAAACACTGTACACATTAAGAAGATTTAACACATGTTTAAAAAAAAGAGGACGATGTAAAGAAATATGCATAAAATAACTCTTGCTAACACAGAAGAAAACAACTGATGCACATATATATGCTTGTATATACATGCTGGAAAAATACATACACTTTTTTCATGAGTTAGGTCTGGAAGACAGTAATGGTGGTCAACAAAAAGAAGAAAGGAAAATTTGGATTGTTATTGTATACTCTTTTGTAAGATTGTATAGATTTTACCATCTGCATGCATTAGTTAGGTAATTTTTAAAGATTTAAATGTATTAAAAGATACAAACGTAGCCAGGCATGTTGGCTCACGCTGTAATCCCAGCCCTCTGAGAGGCTGCAGCGGGTGGATCACTTAATGTCAGAAGTTCGAGACTAGCCTGGCCAACATGGTGAAACCCCAGCTCTAGCTACTAAAAATACAAAATATTAGCCAAGCATGGTGGTGCACACCTACAGTCCCAACTACTCATAAACCTGAGGATAAAAAAGTCACTTGAAACTGGGAGGTGGAGGTTGCAGTGAGCCAAGACTGTGTTACTGCATGCCAGCCTGGGCAACAGAGCAAGATTCCATCTCAAAGAGGAAAAAAAAAAAAAAGAAAAAAACCACAAAGGCCTAAAACCTTTATTGTGGTTAATAAAAAGTTTCCAATACTTATCCAACACTTTTTATATCATAATCATGTGATGTCATGATCTAAATCTTAAAACACTCTTAAAGGGACCAAACTTTCAATTTCCCAAAAAATTATGACTTGACAAACAAATCACCTTAACTTTTATTTCTTACATTAAATTTGTAATGTTGTAACTTTAAGTGTGATATTTGGGTTAATTTAAAAAACAAATGGAATTTACAGTTGCCTGAAGTTACTTTTCTGACAACTCTTTTTCTCTATTGCTGCAATATATATTGAAAACAAACTGTTTCTTGCCATCGCTTTCTTAAAGTATAATTCCAAGAGCATAGGATTTTATGTATGACATTCTACACTGTGACACAAATCTTTATGAGCTTTGCTCAAGAGTAAACAGAAGATGGCTTCTACAAGCAAGTTACGAGTTTATGTTAAATATAGTCACCTCCTAATACCCACTTAATCCATCTCCAATCCAACAAATCCACCTGTTTTCTTCCACACAACTTTGTTTCCTTTAATCAAATCGTCCTTCCAAAATGTCGCCTAACTTCAATAGTTTATATTTTTCCAAATCTTTCCAACTCACTCCAAAAGTATTCCCCTAACACACCCTGAGAAAATTCTAATACTGTGTATGTTCAACCAGAGACCAGACTTGAGCTAATACTATAAATAAGAACAGATCTGGTAAAACCAAGGTAAGAGGTGAAGGAGTAAGTAGTGGAGTATTTGACACCCCATAAAATACAAGGTTGATTCAGATAGCTGGATGAGTTAAACTGGTATCATCCTCTACAACAGGAGTCAGTAACCATTTTCTCATAAAAGCGCAGAGAGTAAATATTTTAGACTTTGCCATCAGGAGACAAAAGCAAGCACAGTATGTAGGTATTTATATTACAAAAGACAAAAAAAATTCATAAATATTTTGCTGGCAAATTCGAAATATAGTAATAACTGGGTACATGTTATTATAATGCCAGTCTCCTAATGAGAAGAATGAAAATCTTTTGATGGCCATAATACTTCCCATCACTGCAGTTCAAAGTTAGTGTTTATAATCAAAATCAACTGTAAATGTTCACCTGCTAATGCAGATATTTAATAAGATTTTATGTCTTTCACATTTGTAAATGTCATTTTCACACAGACTGGTACCAACAAATACCAACATCAATCCACAAGCACAAAATTTTAATTAAGAATATTCAGTGCTTAGCAGGCATGGTGCAACTGCATAATAAACATAATTTTTTTTCACCTAATTCAATAACAAAATAATCCACATTCTGCTGTGCCTTAAAAATGCCACATTTGAAATCCATTTTTTCTTCTTCTTTTGACACTATAGGCATGAACTGATAATAAAAATAAGTAAGATGCCAAAGTACACTGATACGTGTGGGACTCAAAATGCTGTTGAGTTCTAACTGTGTCACTGTGATTTGTATATTGCCAAGCAGCAGTGTGAAGTGATGAGTGTAACACATATGATCTTTGGCACAACTTCTTGGCTCTGCCACTGTAGCAGGAAATCACTCATAGACAGCAGGTAAATGAATGAGCATGACTGTGTCCCAATAAAACTTTATTTATGTACTCTGATATTTAAACATCATGTAATTTTTGTATGTCACAAAATATAATTTTTCCTTTGATTTTTTTCCAACCATTTAAAATACAAACAGCATTCTTAACTTGTGGGCTGCACAAAAAATAGCTAGCTAGCTGGATTTGCCTCCTGGGCTATAGTTTGCTGACTCATGCCCTACAAGATCCAAGAGAATCACTTTTCCACATAAAGAATTACCATTCTTCAATTGAGAGATCCTATTTATATTCTGTGATAAAAGCTAAGCATGTTCTGATTTTAAATTTTAAGAAATGTACTGGAAAACATAAGGCCTGAGAATAGATTATGGTTTAGAATATAAGACTATACATTTTACACAATCATGGTATTCAAATACATCTCCTACTGATAGGTAGTAACAACTTATAATAAAGAGACCACATTTGAAACCAGAAAACAGATTCAACAAAATAACTAAATAGGATCTTAATTCTTTACCATTTTATAAACATTAATCAAAATTCCTTCATTTGCAGACAAGTTAATGCTTATACTACTTTGGAATAACCTGCTATCTCTAATTTATCATACTTACTGATGTGTTGATTCAAAACTCCATTTAAGTTTGCAATAGGTCACAATTAGATGACTCATCTATCCATAATGACAAAAGCACACAACAACACTTAAATATATTCTTCTAATGTTCAAAATTGTATAGACTTTACTTTTTCAAGTTATTTGATGAACTAAAATTACTGAATCCCAAATCATTCAATGACAAAAAGCACACAGCAGATATTTAAATACATTCTTCTAATGTTCAAAATTGTGTAGACTTTAGTTTTTCAAGTAATTTGATAAACTAAAATTACTGAGTCCCAAATTAGTCAATTAAATAGTAACTAGATGAGAAGAAATATTTGCACATATAATTTTAATCAACAGACGATTAAAAATAAATTAAGCACAAAAACCCTTTCAGCATTTGGTAAAGTAGATGCAAAAAAAAGAGGCATATGGTAGATAGGTGTTGGTAGGGAAGGAGAGAGATTATATTATAGATAACAGATAAAAAGAAAGCAACTTCAGATTTAAGCCTGAAAACAGTGTAGCCTAAAAGCATGTGTGATGCGAAGTACACAGCCTCAAGTGTCCAGTACTAGAAGTTATCTGAAGCTAAGAAATACCCTTGGACCAGATGGTAAGATACCATCCAAAAACTTTCTATAAATAGGAAATAGTCCTACACATAACTCAGTTTAACTCTCTTATGTATTTAGACCTTGATAAATATGGTTGGTAGATAAATAATGAGATCACGATAAAATGCTTTGTGGTACATATTCAGATGAGTAAAGGTGGTAATTTTATCATGTACATGTCATATTGTTAGATTTCCATTACAGAAGGGTTAATTAATCTGTCCAGTTTCACAAACATAATTTGCCAAATTATACTCCAAAAATGTTATAACAACTTACATATTTAGCAACACTTTATAAGAGGGGTTATCTATCTGTACTTTATACAATACTGGGTATTATCAAATTATTTTATCTTTGCTAAATTGGTAATTTGCATTTCTTTTTCCAGGAGCTAACTGTTCATTTGTTTCTTTCACTATGAAAATAATATTACAGCACAATCTACAACTAAATTAACAATATTAATGCCTTCAGGAAAGAAAGTATGTTTAACTTTAAAGCACTAATATGTTTAAAAAATATTTTCCTAAGTCTTAAATTACATTTTAAAATTACATACAGTTTTAATAATATTACCTTATGTTTATTTGAAAGTGCCAACAGAGATACTGAATTTAACTCTCTGGGAATAAAATTCTTGAAGAAACCCTAATCTTAAACTCATATCCTGAATATAGACACTGTTTAGTGAAATGAAACTAAAGTTTTATCTCAGTAAAACGTGAGCAATTAAACCATCTATCACATTATCAAAGATTTATTATCTTTAATTTATTGCATTTTTGTTTATTGCTTCATCACTATAATTAAAAAACAATGATTTATGACCACAACTAATTTTTCTCTCATTAGACCATAGAAAGCTATAAAACAAATTCTTCTTTAGTCACAAATTCTCTGATTTTACATTAGCTTATAACAGGTAGCTATTTTTAATTTTACTACATTATATTCCAATATATATCTACTCAATATTTTTGGTGTTTATTAAAACACATTAATCAATTTCAATGTAAACTCCTTGAAGGTATCAACTCTTAAAACCTTAGATATACAGAAAATATGCTGTATGAATAAATAGTAAGTTATTTGGTAGCAATATCATGATAACAAAAAAATCTAGGAGTAATCTATACCACACTCCTTCATCAGCAGCACACGAACTGAGAAATGAAATGTCTCACTGCACAAGAACTGAGAAACTCTGCTATCCATTTTGTACCACACATTCAACACTACTGGTATTTTCACCAGATAACTCTTTGTTTGGGGAGGCTGTCCTATACACTGTAGGATGTTCAGCAGCATCTATAACTAATGTCTCCAGATACTGTCAAATGTCCTTTGGACTATAAAATCACCCTAGACAAGGACTACTGGTTTAGAGATAGCTGACATTGTAAATATCAATGGTCAGAAACCTAGTGAAAGTGAGACCCCTATGTAGGACATGAAAAACTTAAGAACAGCTTCAAAAATCCCAATGAGGCTGCTATAAGAAAACTCTGTAATGTAGGGTACTCCCATGCCTCCTTGCTCTCATAAGTAGTTAATAATCAGTATACCATAATTATTAAGCCTTCATCTTGTACAAGTGATTTGTGGACAAGCATTTTTTAGTTTCTTCAATCCTATCTAGCCAGCTTTAAGAGTCCAAACACCTGACTGGGCATGGTGGCTCACGGCTGTAAGCCCAGCACTTCAGGAGGCTGAGGCGAGTATATCACCCGAAGTCAGGAATTTGAGACCGGCCTGACCAGCAGGGCAAAACCCCATCACTATAAAAAATACAAAAATTAGCCAAGCATGGTGGCACATGCCTGTAATCCCAGCTACTCGGGAGCCTGAGGCCCGAATCATTTGAACTGGGAGGCAGAGGTTACAGTGGGTAGAGATAGCACCACTGTACTCCAGCCTGGGCAACAGAGAAAGACCTCATCTCAAAAGTAAAATGAAACAAACAAACAAAAGGATTCCAAACCCCTTTCCAAGAGCCAGTCCAAGTTTCCTACCTTAGCTAATTACCTGTACCACTACAATGTTACTGAACAATAGAAAAGAAATTGTTCAATTATATTAGGACATTTGGTTAAGTCATTTAAGGTAAAATTCTAACAGGTGATATGACATAATGTGTAATACTAAAGAGCAATGAGTGCATAATCATTTATAGCTGTGGTTCTGTCACAAACATAAACACATGCAATGTTTGTTAATAAATATATTTCCTTGTGTTTCTCCCAAACAAAATCAGGAGATAGGTTAAATATTTAGAAGTACATGTTATGTTTTCTAAATTCAAATGTTTTAGAATGTTTACGTTTTCTAAATTCAAAAATGTACTACTAATTGCCTTTAATGCTTGAAAAAAACTAAAAACACATTGAGACTTCTCAAAATTCCTTTAATATTTTATGCAAAAAAAATAAAGTGAAGAAATAATTGATTTGATAGCCTATAACAGAAGACATCTCTGCATCAAGAGAAAATGATTCAATTAAAAGTCAATTTTTTGTACTAAATGCTCTGACAACAACTCACTTATCTCTAACAGCAGATAACCTAATTTCCAAAATAGTTCTTCCAATAAATTATAGATGAAATGAGATTTAAAAATATATATAAATTTTGAAAAGCATGAAGCATTATTGTAATGTCAAATATTAACAATTGGGCAAATGAATGTAACATCACACAAAACTTTCATCTTCAGAATTAACAAAAGTGTAATGAAAATGAGTAAAATTAACATATTTCTCAAAACATGTCACTCTAACTCCAAATATTAACTTTTCATTACTTGTAAAAATAATTGAAATTTTAAAACTGATAGAGTACAACTATAAAGCAATAATAATACTAGTATTTAAACTGTTCATATTTTATAAATACTTACATTCCTTGCAAACTCTCTGCTGTTAAATTATTCCACATGATCTCATTTGCCTGAAGATTTTCATTTTCTTCCAATAAAGAAGTATCAAACTCTAGTTCTTGTTCTTTAGCAGCTGTTGTTCTATCAAAGCATGCCAAATAATTTTGATCATTATAAATACAGTATCATAATATATCTTAGTATACACTGAAGGCAGAATATTTGTCTTTATCCAAATTATGTTAACAAAGTAAGCACAAATAGTATAAATCAAACTAAATCCTGGGTTTCAAGGTTGTGTAACTTGAGACTTAAGTTTTCTTATTAGTAGAATTCAGGTATTAACCTGCTTTATTCCAGTCACAACTGTAATAAGTAGGAAAGAAATATAATAAAATGCCATGGAAGAGTATCTGGTGCACCATAAAGTTTAATATACATATAAAGTCATCACATTATTATATATGCATTAGGAAGAAAATACAATTTCATGGATTAAATATGGATTTCTGGATTTAAGCATAGATTAAATATGGAGTAACAACTAACAAATTTTTACATATCAGAAACTACACATTATATAGTCATCATCGACAAAAAAACTTTTTAAATTAAAAGTAGACAAATTAATCTGAAATATTCTATGTCTTGATATGATCTTAAATATTTCTTATTTTTATTTGTGGTTATTATATGAATGAAAACGAAACTGTCACAAATCCTTAAAGAGGAATAAAAATGTCATACCTGTGAACATCTATGAAATTATTATATTCTGTACTAGGATCTATCTGTTCAACCGACATCTGAATTTCTTTATGGACATTCACTATTTCCTCTGTGACAAGACTAGTTATCTGGCTGTATTCATCAAATATACCTTTCCTGAAAATAAACAAAAAAAAATTTACAGCATTTTAAAGTTTTATCAAGAGAAAGACCATCTCAAAAAGGATTGAGAACAATAAGCATAAGAAATGTAATATCAAAATTTACAGATGGTTGTTTCCTGTACCACCTTATTTCATAACTGGAAGTAAAGTGGAAGGATTATATAAATGTACAGATTAGCAATTAATATTTGATATAATAAAATAATTACAAGTGATCTAGAATAAGGCATTACCTTTTCAAACATGTATTTGATAGGTCCAAAATGTAGGGCCAGAGTTGATACCTTTCTATGTCTAAATATTCTCATATAAATTTTGGGTTGTATAACATGGAACTCTGATCAACTCCTGACTCTTTAATGTTCCTTTCCAGTGTCAGCCACTTCCTCTCATGCTCTACCTGTCTGGTTTTTCCCTGCTCCTCGGGGACTCTGCTCTTTTTTTTAGTTCAACTGGTTCTATATCTTGAATGACATCTAAATTTCTTCTCTTGACCTCCAGCCAGTAGCAAAAATGCCATCAAAGTTATTAGCCTGGTCTAATAAATGCAAAAGACAAAAAACTATTTGTTGCAAAGACCAGATTCCTACTTAAAAACTCTATATTGGTGGGCCGGGCATGGTGGCTCAAGCCTGTAATCCCAGCACTTTGGGAGGCCAAGGCGGGTGGATCACAAGGTCAAGAGATCGAGACCATCCTGGTCAACACGGTGAAACCCCGTCTCTACTAAAAATACAAAAAATTATCTGGGCACGGTGGTGTGTGCCTGTAATCCCAGCTACTCAGGAGGCTGAAGCAGGAGAATTGCCTGAACCCGGGAGGCAGAAGTTGCAGTGAGCCAAGATCGCGCCATTGCACTCCAGCCTGGGTAACAAGAGCGAAACTCTGTCTCAAAAAAAAAAATAAATAAAAATAAAAATGCTATATTGTAAAAATATGCCATTGGCTAGTAGTGGCCTCAACAGCAAGTGTAGACAGAGAAGCTTATCCTGCAGATGCTGAAATAAATATAAGGCATGGTTTGTTTTTCTTTCCCACAATCATTACTTATAAAAAAGTATTTTTACAAAAGCTCCTTTATTGTGAAGTATTCTCTCAATTACTTTACTTTAAATAGGAAAATATCATTTGGGGAAAAAAATGAGATTTAAACTGCTTCAGGCAATGCTAGTTTCAAATAATTAGAGAAATCTCCTGAAAGACACAATTTAAAGAAAAGAAGAGGCAGAAAAATTTTATATAGATTTAGTCAATATCTCTGGGATTATAACCTCATAAGAGTACTGAATGTGGTTAATATAAATGTGCCTATCCAAATAACTCTTTTAAAGCACTACAGTAAACAGTTGTAATGTAGAGACCATTAACATTTGCCTTTAATATAAACAAGGAAAAATGAAAAAAATCTCCTAATATTATATGAATGGGTATTTGTTCATGAGATTCAACTGAGGTGATATAATCCTGCTTGAATTTTAAAAATTCTAAATCTAAAATGTTACAAAGTAGAGATAACATACTGTGGGAAACTATTATATGTCTCAAAAAGATATTCCAGTGATGATGAAGATACTATTATTGAAAAGTCATGTGAACAGTTTAAAAATATATTTATTAATAAATGAAAGTAGGAAAGAAAATATTTCTAAATCAATAGTACATACATTAGAGATAAGTAAATTTATGAATCAAACATTTAAGTCGACACTTCACCATTTTATCAACACTAAAAAGTTTACATATTAAAATTAACTTAAAACACTTCATCTTCTTAATGTGAATACGGAGGATAACCTAAAATTTAGTCTTACCTACACACAACTATATACTATCTAATTATCTTTACCTTCACCTAAGGAGAAGTAAAAGTCAGTCAAGCAGACTCTGGAAGGCAGCAAAGACAAATTTGTTCTAATTTCAGAGGCTGTGGAAATCAGTAGCCCAAGAAATACTAGCCCTAATCTGAAATATTTGTATGTAAATGGAATAATGTAACACAATGACAGCTAGTTGTACTAAATCTATCATGGCACCAGGTAGCCCTTCAAAGAAAACAATGTCAGTCTTTGCCCGTGTCTTCACAAGGCCTTCTCTGTCTCTCTGTGTCCTTCCTCCTGTCTTCTTATAAGGATTCCAGTCATTGGATTTAGGACCTACTGTAAATCCAGAATGATTTCATCTTGAGATTCTTGACTAAATACATCTGCAAAGACCCTATTTCCAAATAAGGTCACATTCTGAGATTCTGGGTACATAGGAATTTTGAGGAACATTCTTCAAATCACTACATTCCTCTCACAGAGAGTGCAGGGTTAGTCAGAAGATTCAAGCTTCAAGTTTCAGATCTGGGTCCATTCTCACTTGCCTGTCACAGACATAACCTGGATATAACCTGCACTTCCTAATTCTATAGGATACTATGAGGAATAAGTGAGCAAATGTACATGAAAGTGCTTTGCAAACTGCAATGTAGTGTATAAATAAAATGTTTTGTTTTAGGAACTATCGTTTTACCTTTAACAGTTATTTTGGCACCTATTAACCCATTTATGCCTAAAGTTCCATTATTGGAATGCTAAGCTTATGGGAGTTATTTATATCCTACTGCTCAAGGTTATTGCTAAGCTCTGATTTTTCACACACAAAAAATTTTCACACAAAAAAATATGTAACCTCCAGCATAAATGGGTTAACTTATTTAATATTCAGGCTTCCTCTTATACCATAACCTGAAAAATGCTCATAATAATTTTTCATATTAATTTACTACTAAATTTCAAAATACACTAAACCTAAGAGCTCATGAGCTAATTTATGTAATTACAGACAAATTATCTACAATACATTAAACTGGCCCAAGTTCCTTTTTTCTTTTTCCTTTTTTTTTTTTTTGAGACAGAGTTTTGCTCTTGTTACCCAGGCTGGAGTGCAATGGCGTGGTCTCAGCTCACCGCAAGCTCCGCCTCTGGGGTTCAGGCAATTCTCCTGCCTCTGCCTCCTGAGTAACTGGGATTACAGGTACGTGCCACCATGCCCAGCTAATTTTTTGTATTTTTAGTAGAGACTGGGTTTCACTATGTTGACCAGGATGGTCTCGATCTCTTGACCTCGTGATCCACCCACTTGAGCCTCCCAAAGTGCTGGGATTACAGGCGTGAGCCACCGCGCCCGGCCCAAGTTCCTTTTTTCATAGTTCACTACTTATATGTGAACTTCATCTCCACTTGAGAGAGAACCACTTATTTCTTCTTTAACTCTCTTCCATTACTACACCATTCTTCAACCCTACTTCTAGTTCACAGCAACTCCAACACTGAAGAATTCCCCTACACAATTTTCAGTGAAAGAAAATTGAATTTAGTTATTTGGAAAGCACTAAAACAGCTAAGCAAGGAGATAAGGTCTACCAAAGGATGGCTTGTTTTTTCTGTCATTTTGTATCAGTGTATATGATAAACATGTGCACATCTGACTTACTAATTAAAGTATATTGTTAGATCAGGAAAGGTGGGAAGTGTGACTTGCTCATCTCTATACATATCCCTAAGCATCAGGTAGTGTGCTTTGCTTACGTAAAACTTTAATAAACATATGCTGATTTTAATCTTATACAGAAAAAAAGAACAATAAGCTGGCAAATAAACCTTCAAAAAATCTCTTCCTTGAGCCTTTTCAGTTGTTCAAGATTTAAATACCCAACTCTCTAGAAGCAGATACTCACTTCCTAACACTTGTCAACTAATAATATTTTTTCATTTAAATTTCCAGCTAATGGAACAAAACAAAAACATACTAAAGAAGGACCATTTTGGAAGCTAGCTAGAAGGTTCAGGGGATAAGCACAAACTGAAGAGACATCAAAAGTGAAAATCAAGAATAATCAAGCTCTGAAATACCCATTGGACTGGGTCAAAAATAAAATTTACGAAGCAACACTTAAATTAGAGAGAAAATATGTTGAAATCATTTTGTGAAGGGATTTTATGATAAAAAGAAAACGTATCTTACAGTGCTTTTATCATTTCTTCTTGCATCTTTTGTAAGGAATCCAGAAGCAGGGGAAGTGTGATATCATAATACTGATTCTGGTGGAGCTGTGCCCCTTTCAATGCCAATACATACTGATTGTGCAACATATGAAGTTTCATTGTGGCTTTGTCGTATCGTTCCTTGGCCTTTTCTGTTTCCTTCCCTGAAAAAAAAAAAAAAATGAAGAAAGTTAGAGAAAAAAAAGAATAAAAATTATCTTCACTACATGCAAACTGAATTACTACTGTTTTATGTTATTTCACACATTTTATAAATAACAAAATGTTATTGAACATACACTATGTGCTTAGCTTTATGCAAGGTACTGTTGATTTGCCAATCCTTATTACAAAGGCTGCCATGAAGGAGGTATGTAGGATATGGTAAATAAAGGTGAAAGTAAATAGTGAATAAAGGTCAAAGCAAAACACAAAAAATACAGATATATGATCCTTTTCATCTTCAAGAGGCTTATACCAAATTAAAACAACAGTGCACATAAAACTAAAACCAAGAATCCAAGAAAGTTTGTAAATAATATTAAATTTTGAGGTCTGTGTTTGAGATGTCAACAAAGACAAGGGTAGTCAGAGGAAGCTTTCTGGAGAAGACAAACCTTAAAACATGGGACATGTCTGAAAAAGTATAAGCAAGGTAAGAACAGATAATAGTTCCTTCCTCTCACCATTTTTTCCTTCACTCTTTCCTTTCATTCAATGAATATTATTAGCTGAACACTGCTAGGAACTGTGCTAAATATTGGGAATTCAGTATTTGGCAAAACGGTCCTTGACATACAGCCTTAAAACTGGAATATTGAGTGAATATATGGAAAGAACAAAGTTACATAGGGAAGCAACTAGATAAGCTTTGTCTAAAGACAGCAACTTTTGAGAAAGTTAAAGAAATAGGTCTGTTTAGGTAGGGCAGTTTTAGGTGCTGAATGACTTGAAAATCAAGCAGAGAAATTTAGACTTCAAGAGGAAGAAGTCTGAGAAATACTGATAATGTTATAAGTTAAAATATTTCATGGTTCCCATCATTCAGAAAACATTTACAGATTGCCAGTATAAGTGAATGACTATATAAATAAATGAAAATCTTAAGCAGATCTTAAACTTCTGATGTAAATCACACAAATATTTCTTGTCAATCTAGATTCAGAAAATAAACTGTTCAAGATATTTACTAATTTCTGCCCTCTTTCCAAAGAAGTCCTCCAAATGAACCCTCTCCGCAGAAACAGATCTTAAGTTGAGAATTTCTGATGGCAGGCTCCCTTCTGTTGCCATTCTGCTTAGGCTCAGCAATAATTTGAGTATTCCTTTCTTAAGAATCTCAGTACCCAAGACCAAAGAGCAGAGAGAAAAAAAAGATGAGGGTTTTTGCAAAGAGGGACAATTTCAGACCCTCAGACCATGCCAAGGAAGAACAACAGAATGAGGAATAGAATTCTCTTGGTTTCTCATCATCCCTCCAATTCTGATGCTCAGGAACTACAATGACATGGTACAAACAGAAACAAACCTTCTGGCAGATTTATATGTCTCTACTATCAATAAATTCTAGTGTTCAGAAATACTAGAATCACCACTGACTTCTAGGGAGCAACACATTAATTATTTCAAAGAGTTTAATTCTGTACCCATAGCCCATTCACTGGCTCTTGCATATGAGGATATTAATAACTGTCCAAGTTATTAACACAGTGTTGCCCAGATAATCTATTTCACTTTATAACATAAAGAACTTCTCAATAAGAAAATAATCTTTTCTCCTGAGTATCTCTCCTAACCCCTGTCAGTTCTCACTGGAAACATGTTCTAAAACTAGAGTGGCAGGAGGGAAGCAAACACATTAATTCAGTTC
Organism: Saimiri boliviensis; assembly: GCF_048565385.1. Lineage (NCBI taxonomy): Eukaryota > Metazoa > Chordata > Mammalia > Primates > Cebidae > Saimiri > Saimiri boliviensis. The sequence continues at coordinate 201,333,603 of NC_133449.1, forward strand.
TCGCCTAAGGAAAAAAAAAAAAACTGTTTAATCACTAAAGTAGTAGTTTTTCAAACTTTTTAACTATAACCCACAAAATAATATATTTTATGTCATGAACCAGTAAATAATCATATACGTATTTATATAACTTTAATATAAAATGATCATTCTTACTATGAGGTATGCCCTGTGGTTTTTCAGAAACTCTAATCCACTTGAATTTTAAATGAATTTTTTAAATGTTTCTCAGAATCCAGTAAAAATAATCCCTAGAGATTTATCTCACTCTACATGACATTTGGAACAATTTTATTAACTTAGCAATTAATAAAATGACTTCAGTAATACTAACCATGAATGATTCTTAATGTTCTTAGGAACATATCCTCCCTATGATCAGTTAGTATAATAATTTTTTATAAAATAATTGCTTTTTTATCCATGATTACTACTTAGCATTCTTCTTACAGAAATATGTTTCATTAAAAGTCCCCAAAAGTCAATGCAATTGGTTGGGTGTGGTGGCTCACATGTAATCCCAACACTTTGGGAGGCTGAGGCAGACAGATTACTTGAGGTCAGGAGTTCAAGACCAGCCTGGCCAACACAGTGAAACCCTGTCCCTACTAAAAATACAAAAAATTTAGCCAGGTGTAGTGGAGCGTGCCTGTGGTCCCAGCTACTGGGGACACTAAGGCAGAAGAATCACTTTAAGAGGCAGAAGTTACAGTGAACCAAGATCGAACCATTGCACTCCAGCCTGCGGGAGAGAGTGAGGCTCTCAAAAAAGAAAAGTCAAAGCAACTGACGTATTTATGGCCAGCCCCAAAGCCTTCCATCTAAAAATGATCACCCCTTTTTCCTCCCCACCCACACAAGTTAGGAGGAAGATCCTATATGAAGCTGACACCTAAGATCTAAGGTACATACCTGACCATATGGGAACCAGTATTTTGACTAGAAGCTAAGTCATATTCACTACTGAATAAGGGTAAAAGTTCACTAACTCCTGCTACAGAAGCTGCCAGAGCAGCCCTGGTACTGTCCTTTCTGAGGCCCATGTCAAGGTTTTCAGGTCTTGGTCTATTTGGTTTTTTACTCACCATTTTTTAGCTAAAGTTTCTGTTTACTACTTTAAATTGAACAAATCAATCCTGACAAGAGTTCAAAAGGTCATGTACAATTATTGTGATAAATTAATTCCAAGTAAAAAAGACACTTTCTACAGTCCATATGTTCATAATAATAAATCAAGTGTCCCCGGGCAAGATGGCCAAATAGGAACAGCTCCAGTGCTCAGCTCCCAGAGAGATCTATGCAGAAGGCGGGTGATATCCACATTTCCAACTGAGGTACCTGGTTCATCTCATTGGAACTGGTTGGACAGCCCAAGGAGGGTGAGCGGAAGCAGGGTGGGGCATCACCTCACCAGGGAAGGGAAAGGCGCCAGGAAACCCCCTCTCTCCCAGCCAAGGGAAGCCGTTAGGGAATTCTTATTTAAAAATCTCAATAGCCCTGCACTCTGGCCCAGATATTCCGCTTTTCCCACAGTCTTCAAAACCCGCAGACCATGAGATTCCCTCCGGTACCTACACAACCACCAGGACCCTGGTTTCTGGCACACAACTAGGTGGCTGTTTAGGCAGAAACTGAGCTAGCCCCAGCAGTTTTTTTGTTCATGCCCCGGTGGCGCATGGAAAGCCAGCAAGACAGAACTGTTCACTCCCCTAAAAAAGGGAATGAAGCCAGGGAGTCAAGTAGTCTGGTCCCATTCCTATGGAAAACAGCAAGCTAAGATCCACTGGCTTGAAATTCTTGCAGCCAGCACAGTAGTCTGAGCTCCACCTGGGACATTTGAACTCGATGCAAGGAGAGGCATCCACCACTGCTGAGGCCCCACCATTGCTGTGGCTTGAGTAGGTAGGTAGTGTCAACCTCACAGTGTAAGCGAGGCTGCCGGTAAGTTTGAACTGGGCAGACCCCAACACACCTCAGTAGCTGCAGGCAGACTGTCTCACTAGATGTCCTGGCTGGGCAGGGCATCTCTGAAAAAAAGGCAGTAGCCCATCACAGACTTATGAATAAAGCCCCCACCTTCCTGGGACAGAGCACCTGGGAAAAGAGGCCCTTGTGGGTACAGCTTCAGCAGACCTAAATGTCCCTGCCTGGCAGCTCTGAAGAGAGTAGAGGATATCCCAATACAGCGTTCAAGCTCTGATAAGGGACAGACTGCCTCCTCAAGTGGATCCCTGAACCGTTTGTCCTGACTGGGAGATACCTCCCAGTACTGGCCAACAGGTACCTTGTACAGGAGAGCTCTGGCTGGCATCTGGCAGGTACCCCTCTGGGATGAAGCTACCAGAGGAAGGAACAGGCAGCAATCTTTGCTGATCTACAGCCTCCACTGGTGATTCCCAGGCAAGCAGGGTCTGGAGTGGAGCTCCAGCAAAATCCAGCAGACCTGCAGCAGAGGAGCCTGACTGGTAGAAGGAAAACTAACAAATAGAAAGAAACAGTCTCAACATCAACAAAAAGGACATCCACTCAGGGACCCCATTCAAAGGTCACCAACCTCAAAGACCAAAGGTAGACAAATCCATGTAGATGGGAAGAAACCAGCACAAAATGACTGAAAACTCCAAAAACCAGAACATCTATTCTCCTCCAAGGGATCACAGTTCCTCGCCAGCAAGGAAAAAAACTGGATGGAGAATGAGTTTAACGAACTGACAGAAGCAGGCTTCAGAAAATGAGTAATAACAAACTTCTCCGAGCTAAAGGAGCATGTTCTAACCCAATGCAAGGAAGTTAAGAAACTTGAGAAAAGGTAGATGAAATGCTAATGAGAATAACCAGTTTAGCGAAGAATATAAATGACCTGATGGAGCTGAAAAACACAGCACGAGAACTTCTTGAAGCATACACAAGTTTCAATAGCTGAATCAATCAAATGGAAGAAAGGATATCAGAGACTGAAGGTCAACTCAATGAAATAAAGCAAGAAGACAAGATTAGAGAAAAAAAGAGTAAAAAAGAAAAGAAAAAGGCCTCCAAGAAATATGGAATTACATGATAATACCAAACCTATGTTTGATTAGTGGACCTGAAAGTAAAGGGGAGAATGAAACCAAGTCAGAAAACACTCTTTAGGATATAACTCAGGAGAACTTCCCCAACCTAGCAAGACAGGCCAGCATTCAAATTCAGGAAACACAAAGACCATCACAAAGATGCTCCTCAAGAAGAACAACCCCAACACACATAATCATCAGATTCACCAAGGTTGAAATAAGGGAAAAAATGCTAAGGGCAGCCAGAGAGAAAGGTCAGGTTATCCACAAAGGGAAGCCCATCAGACTCACAGCAGATCTCTCAGTAGAAACCCTACAAGCCGGAAGAGAATGAGGGCCAATATTTAACATTCTTAAAGAAAAGAAAACCCAGAAATTCATATCCAGCCAAACTAACCTTCACAAGTGAAACAGAAAGAAAATCCTTTACAGGCAAGCAAATGCTGAGAGATTTTGTCACCACCAGGTCTGCCTTAGAAGAGGTCCTGAAAGAAGCACTAAACATGGAAAGGAACATCTGGTACCAGCCACAGCAAAAACATACCAAATTGTAAAGACCACTGATGCCAAGAAGAAACTACATCAACTAATGGGCAAAATATCCAGCTAGCATCATAATGGCAGGATCAAATTCACACCTAATAATATTAACATTAAATGTAGTGCGCTAAATGCCCCAATTAAGAGACACAGACTGGAAAAGTGGATGAAGAGTCAAGACCCATCAGTGTTCTGTATTCAGGAGACCCATCTCACATGCAAAGACACACATAGGCTCAAAATAAAGGGATGGAGGAATAGGAATATTTACCAAGCCAAAAAAATAAAAATAAAAAAGCAGGGTTTGCAATCGTAGTCTCTGATGAAACAGACTTTAAACCATCAAAGAAGGGCATTACATAATGGTAAAGGGATCAATGTAACAAGAGCTAACTATCCTAAATATATATGCACCCAATAAACAAGCACTCCGATTCACAAAACAAGTTCTTAGAAACCTACCAAAAGACTTAGACTCTCACACAATAATCATGGGAGACTTTTAACACCTCAATGTAAACATTAGACAGATCAACAAGACAGAAAATTAACAAGGTTATCCAGGACTTGAATTCAGCTCTGGACCAAGCAAATCTAATAGAAATCTACAGAACTCTCCACCCCAAATTGACAGAATATACATTCTTCGTGGCACCACATCACACCTATTCTAAAATCAACCACATAACTGGAAGTAAAACACTCCTCAGCAAATGAAAAGGAAAGGAAATCATAACAGTCTCTCAGACCACAGAGCAATCAAATTAGAACTCAGGACTAAGAAACACTCAAAATCACACATCTGCATGGGAACTGAACACCCTGCTCCTAATGACTACTGGATAAATAACTAAATGAAGGCAGAAATAAAGATATTCTTTGACCAATGAAAATGAAGACACAATGTATCAAAATCTCTGAGATACATTTAAAGTAGTGTCTAGAGGGAAATTTACAGCATTAAACGCCCTAAAGAGAAAGCAGGAAAAATCTAAAATCAACACCCTAACATCACAATTAAAAGAACTAGAGAAGCAAGAACAAACAAATTCAAAACCCAGCAGAAGACAAGAAATAACTGAGATCAGAGCAGAACTGAAAGAAACAGAGGCATGAAAAACCCTTCAAAAAAAAAAAAAAAATCAATGAATCCAGGAGCTAGTTTTTTGAAAAGATCAACAAAATAGACCACTAGCCAGACTAAAAAAGAAGAAAAGAGAGAAAAATCAAATAGATGCAATGAAAATGATAAAGGTGATATCACCACCAATCCCACAGAAATACAAACTATAATCAGAGAATACTATAAACACCCCTATGCAAATAAACCAGAAAATCTACAAGAAATGGATACATTCCTGGACACTTCTACCCACCCAACACTAAACCAGGAAGAGTTGAATCCCTGAATAGACCAATAACAGGGTCTGAAATTGAGGCAGCAATTAATAGCCTACAACCTCCCAAAAAAAGTCCAGGACCACACAGTTTCACAGCTGAATTCTACCAGAGATACAAAGAGAAGCTGGTACCATTCCTTCTGAAACTATTCCAAACAACAGGAAAAGAGGGAGTCCTCCCTAACTCATTTTATAAGGCCAACATCATCCTGATACCAAAGCCTGGCAGAGATGCAACTAAAAAAGAAAACTTCAGGCCAATATCTCTAATTAATATCAATGCAAAAATCCTCAATAAAACACCGGCAAATGGAATCCAACAGCACATCAAGAAGCTATCCATCATGACCAAGTCAGCTTCATCCCTGGGATGCAAGGCTGGTTCAACATGCACAAATCAATAAACGTAATCCATTACATAAACAGAACGAAAGACAAAACACACAATTATCTCAATAGATGCAGAGAGGCCTTCAACAAAATCCAACAGCCCTTTATGCTAAAAACTCTGAATAAACTAGGTATTGATAAAATGTATCTCAAAATAGTAAGAGCCATTTATGACAAACCCATGGTAATATCACACTGAATGGGCAAAAACTGGAAGCATTCCCTTTGAAAACTGGCACAAGATAAGGATGCCCTCTCTCACCAATCCTATTCAACATACTATTAGAAGTTCTGGCCAGGACAATCAGGCAAGATAAAGAAATAAAGCTTATTCAAATAGGGAAAGAATAAGTCAAATTTTCTCTATTTGCATACAATGTGATTGTGTATTTAGAAGACCCCATCTTCTGAGCCAAAATCTCCCTAAGCTAATAAGCAACTTCATCAAAGTCTCAGGATACAAAATCAATGTGTAAAAATCACAAGTATTCCTATATACCAATAACAGACAAACAGAGCCAAATCATGAGTGAACTCCCATTCACAATTGCTACAAATATAATAAAATACCTAGGAATACAACTAACAAGGGATGTGAAGGACATCTTCAAGGAGAACTACAAACCACCACTCAAGGAAATAAGAGAGGATACAAACAAATGGAAAAATATTCCATGCTCATGATTACAAAAATCAGTATCATGAAAATGGCCATACAGCCCAAAGTAATTTATAGATTCAATGCTATCCCCATCAAGCTACCATTGACTTTCTTCACAGAACTGGGGAAAAACCATCTTAAATTTCATATGAAACATTTTGGAAGACAGTGTGGCAATTTCTCAAGGATCTAGAACCAGAAATACCATTTAACCCAGCAATCCCAATACTGGCTATAAACCCAAAGAATTATAAATCATTATATTATAAAGACATATGCACACATATGTTACTGCAGCATATTCACAATAGCAACGACTTGGAACCAACCCAAATGCCCATCAATAATAGACTGGATAAAGAAAATGTGGCACATATACACCATGGAATACAATGCAGCCATAAAAAAAGATGAGTTAATGTCCTTTGCAGGGACATGGATGGAGCTGGAAACCATCATTCTCAGCAAACTAACACAAGAATAGAAAACCAAACAGCATATGTTCTCACTCATAAGTGGGTGTTGAACAATGAGAACACATAGACACAGGGAGGAGAACATCACACACTGAGGCCTGTCAGGGGTGAGGAGCTGAAGGAGGGATAGCATCAGGAGAAGTACCCAATGTACATGACAGGGTGATGGATGCAGCCAACCACTATGGCATGTGTATACATACCTATGTAAGAAACCTGGATGTTCTGCACATGTACCCCAGAACTTAACATACAATAAAAAATAAACAGACAAATAAAACATGTAGTTACCATGCAAGTGAATTTTGAGTATTGCGTTCTAAGATGTTACTTTTTACTGTCAGTTCAAAAGGTATAATCAGTTTACTGAATTTAAAATTTTGCCTCCATTTAAAAATTTTATTGTTATATTAACTATTATTCCTAGTTAATTCCCTAAATTTTTTTGTCTAACTTTAAAAGACAATCTCCACACATTTTCACTGAGACATTTAAACCATTTAAACCACCCATCTGTCCTCCTATTTGCATAGATATTTAAACTGCACACTATCCATTTGTCTTTCTAGCTGGTGTAAAATGATTTACTAAATACACAACACTCAACTCACTTAAGATTTTATGTGCCAAGAAAACATTAGAAAATTTACAAATTTCCCAGATACCTTTTTTTTAATTAAACATAATATATGACAAACAACTTGAAGCCAATAAAGCCAAAATTTAATCACCAACAGCTTATCAATGGTCATTAACAACAGTTACAAAAATATTTAATGCCTTTGGAAACATCCAATGCAGAATCCATTGTATTAAAATGATAATAATAATAAATTCTCAAAATCACTTTCAGGTTTAAAACCAGATTTGAGATTATGTTTTAACAGATTTGGGGGAAGAATACTCCACAGCTCACATACACTTCTACATTTGGTTATAAGGAATACTTATGCATGCATATTATCAATCAATCTTTCTCTCTCTCCCTTACAGGTATAAACAAAGAGTTTTAAAAACACCCTCACTTACCATGATTTGGAAAGGGATTCTATGCTACTTTGTACTGATTTGTTTTAAACAAATGTTTAGGGTGCAATACACGATATGTAAGTCAATTCCAGAATTGTTAATACCATACAAAAACCAATGTTACAAATAAAAATTTTTAAATTGCTTTTACTTAACAAAATTATTGCAAAAAATAACCTAATGCAATTAGATTTAGTTCAAAATATTTCAGATCACTAATATACTTTCTTAACTTCTAAATAAATACATATGATCTTAAAACTAATGTGAAGTACATAGAATGAAAAAAATCTTATTTTTCATTCAACAAACACAGAATCCTATCTTTGCTGCTGTGTGCTTTTTTCCTTTTTTTCTGTAAGGATGACAGGCACTGGAGCAGGGCATGGAGTTTCTACATGTCAATCAACAAGGAGGAAAACATCCAATTTTTCCTCCTCCACGTAAGAAAATTCACAGAGATTAAATTATAATTCTTTTGCCACAACTTGTTGAAAAATCTATTTAATGTTTTGTAATAAAAGAATACATAAACAACATGTCATTATAAACAATACAGAAACGATATTATGAAGCTAACAAAACTCATTTACGTATGTCTGACATTTACAGGAGAAAGGCTAGACTACTCATTAAGCTAGTCTAAAAAGTCATTTTTTACTATAAACTTCTGAAGTGTTTGCCATTTGTGAAATATTATGGTAGAAAGCCTGCTGATAATAAATAAGAACTGATTATTTTCTAAAAATAAAGTGCCTACAAGCAGACTCTGCTTTGATTTAGATAACTAAACATTCTACCATCTTGTAATTTTCCTTTCTTTTACAACATTCCTCATTAATATAGTTTGGCTCTGTGTCTTCACCCAAATCTCATCTGGAATTGTAATCCCTATAATCCCCATATGTCAAAGGAAGGACCAGGTGGGAGGTGACTGGATCATAAAGGGGTTTTTTTGCCCCATGTTGTTCTTGTGGTAGTGAGTTCTCACAAGATCTGATTGTTTTATAAGGCAGTTTTCCCTGCCGTTGCTCAGTCTCTTGCCTGCCTCCATGAATTCGTGCCTCTTCCCCTTCCACCATGTTTGTAAGTTTCCTGAGGCCTCCCCAAATGTGGAACTGTGAGCCAATTAAACTTATTTTCCTTATAAATTACCCAGTAATTATATGTCTTTTTAGCAGCGTGAAAAGAGACTAATACACTCATCAACTTCACAGTTTTACTTATTACTCTACAACTGCTAATCTAGGCACACTGAGTATGAAGAGAATGAGCAGGAATTCACCTTAACTTATAGTTACCTGGGTCAAATGTATACACATGTTTTTTTCACATGGAAGTTAAATTCAAGTGTGATATATAGAAACAATGAAGGAGGTACCTTTATTACTCACTGTGGTTCTAACAAGAACAATATTAAATAGTCAATTTTAGTCTCAGCTTTTCCTTTGACTAGCTGTGCAGCCCCAAGCAAATCATTTAATCTAAATTTTAGTTTCTAAGTTTTAAACATAGAAGTTAAATTATCTGCCCTGTTTAATTCACTGGGTTTTGATGGAGATCAAATGGCAGAGAACTGACAAAATGCAGTAATAGCAAAGGCCAAATAAAGACAGCATTTGGAAAGACAACAACAATTAAAAAAAAAAAAAACCTTTGTATTTATATGCTCCTATACAAGCATTAAAAAAATAACAGGTATGGCTCGGTGCATTGGTTCATGCCTGTAATTGCAGCACATTGAAAGGCCAAGGTAGGCAGATCATAAGATCAGGAGTTCAAGACCAGCCTGGCCAATATGGTGAAACCCCATCTCTACTAAAGAACACAAAAATTAGTCAAGCGTGATGGTGCGCACCTGCAGAACCAGCTACTCAGCAGGCTGAGCAAGAAAACTGCTGCAATCCAGGAGGCAGAGGTTACAGTGAGCCAAGATTGTGCCACTGCACTTGAGCCTGGGTAACAAAGCGAGACTCCATCCCCAAAAATAATAATAATAATAATAATAATAATAATAATATGTATATACATATTTTGGTACTTCTAATAAATTTCCTGGTATAAGAAATTTTGATTTATCAAGAAAAATGTATTAAACATTTTATGGGTTTTGAACTGTTTAGAGATTTGAAATAGTGATACTGTATTTTAAAAATCAATACAAAACACCTTTAAAGAGCAAGTTCTCAAACTCTGTGTAATATAATTTCCTTGCATGTAGTGATTGCTACATTCAACCTACCCATAGTCTTTTAACAACCTGTAAATTGAATGATGTACCATGTCCAAATCTACATTCCATAATTTAACAAAACTGTGAATGAGGGAATTCTGGGTAGCTGGGATGGTGGCAGCAGTGTAATTCTGAATCTCCCACATATCACCCAAAAATATAATAAAGAACAAAATGAAAAACATAACTGTGGGGAGAGAAAATCCATAAGCAGAGAAAATCCAAATTTTAAATTGGCTATTAGTAGAAAAGTAAACATCACATCTCTACAAATGATCTTTCCCTCTCCCATAGCAAGCCTTTATGAAGACCAAAGACTGTTGTGTTGGTGGGGGTGGGTGTTGGGGGATGAGGCAGGGGCGGGTTTGAAGACAACCTCAGCAGCATGCTTAAGTCTGATCTGAAAACAACCATTAGAAAATGAAGGTCTGCTCTACATGTCAAAATACTGAAAAAGTGCAGTGATAGATCACAGCAGCGACAGCAGTGTCAGAGTTAAAGAAAGGAACTGAGATACTATTTCTCATCTACCAAATTGAGAAACACTATTGGTGAGGACGTGGAGAAAAATGCATTCATACATTTCTGGTGGAAATGCAAATTGGTATACTCCTTATAGAAGGAAATTTGGCAATATCTAACAAAATCACATATAAGTATACCTTTTAACCCAGCAATCACATTCCTTATAATGTATTTCTCACTTCCACGGATTCATTCCTCCAATCACACACACAAACGCACACACATACAAAACACATACATAAGGTTATTTATAGTAGCAGTGTATCTAATTAGAAAAATCAGAAATAACCTATATGTCCACAGGTAGGAAAGGGCTTAAATAATCTTAAAATGGCATGCAGCTGTTGAAAACAATGAAAAAACTAGAAAGAGACTATGAGAACGGAAAAAGAAAATGAAAACATCTATCTACCAACTTGAATGTTGTGATTTTCAGGATGCATTAGCAATGGAGAAGCAAAGGAAAAAGAGTATTATATGATGGCATTGTTGTGTAAGAAAGAGAGGGAAATAAAAACAAAAGAGTTCTCTCTATGGTTTTGAACAGTGTTAACTCTTGGAATCACTAAAGTTTCACTCAGAAGTAAATAAACAAAATCAACAAGGATCAAAGGGAGAGGGGAAATTAAAATGAGATACAACAGAAACAAATGAACCAAACTGTATTTCCAGTGAATAACACTAACCACACTAAAGTAGGGAAGAAAAAACTAAGTAACTTTGGAAAACAGTATTTGATTACAATAGAATGCTAAAGACAAAAAAAGCTTTAAACCAATACCAAACTGTAGTTTTTAAGTTTCATTTTTCAGAGGCATGAGTTGGCAATACTGAAATTACTTTCTATGTATTCTAGCATTTGAGCAAGTAAGTAAAATATTGTGAATAACAGAGGCTAGGTTTCCACTCTCAGAGAAAGCAGTTGCAAATACATAAATAGGAAAAGAAGGAATGAACTTTATAGTATTGGATTGGAAATTGAGGTCTCAATGTGAATCCCTCAGTCTTTCCCTAGATAGACCAACAGATAACAGAAAAGGCACAGGTGTACTTGAGTCTGTGCATGTTGCTAATTTTCTGTCTCTGTCAATTAAAAGGACCTAAAACAAGATGCTGCACTAGCAATGAGCACACCAATGTGTGCTCCAATTGATTTCCACATACAATTCTCCAATTAAAGGAACTAGGGTTTCATAGAGAAACAGAACCTAAAGTAGAAAAAGTGTAAGATAAGCCAGAAAATACGTACTCAATGAATGACAGAAATGTGTCAAAAGGACAGAGGAGCCAGTTTCAAGTGGCTCCTACTGGCCAAATCAGAGCATGATAGTATATAATAATGATAGTAGATCATAATCTATGAATAAAAATCAGAATATGTGAGTTCATTCTAATACATTAAATTAATACATAAATTTATAAAATAAACTGGAGAGAGAGAAAAGCCCTTCTTTACATTAAAAACAAATTAATAAATGTAAAAACAATAATGAAATTAGAAAATTACTATTTCACAATTGCCATAATAATAAATGATTTTGGCAAGAACCACTGATAGACATAAAAACTAGTGAGTGAAAATCTGAAGGTTAACACCATATTTACATAGTGTCAATGTTTTCCCTACAACACTTAGTAACTACAAAGGAAAATGAAATTGTAACTTTAGTGTGGAGATATCAAGCAAATACCACCTTACTCCAATGTTCAAATTAATATGCAATAATGGGATGAACTGACATCATGGACCTGATATAAAGCACCAATAACAGAACATCATTTCTATGGTATTCCAATGAAAAATAAACCACAAATATGCAGAAGAACAAATCAAGGAATACTCCACAAAATAACTGTCCTATACTACTCAAAATGTCAATGTTTTGTGAACCATAAAGACTATTAACTGTTCCAGTGTAAAGGCAACTAAAAAAATATAACAACTGAATAAATGTACATTTACATTTTTATATTTATGCATACATATATGTGCACCACATACAAAGACAGAAAAGCATAAAGCACATGTGGTAAAATGTGAACATTTGGGAAACATGGGTGAATGGTATAAGGGAATTCTTTGTACTATTCCTTCAGCATTTCTGCAGGACTGAAATGATGGTAAAAATATAGTTAACAGAAAGCTGTGAAAATTGGATCAAAATTTAAAAGTATCGGAATATTCATTATATCTAAAGAACTGGTATTATTTAGCCTACAGATAAGAAACATCAACAATTCGTTCCTTAAATATCAAAACACTGATTTCCTAGTTCAGAAAAGAAAATTTAGTTTTAATTTGCATGCCTCCTAGCAGGTATGTTTCCACCATAAGTAATATTAACAGACAAATAAGCCATACTATTAAAAAAAAAAAAAAGATTTAATTCTACTTTAGAAGACCAGTCAAGTGTGAGGAAGAAAAACATTTACAGAAAATTTAGGGCATTCATCCTTTAAATGTTTATCCACAATCCATGCATGGTGTTCTAGGTTATGTGAGGGAGGCATAGTTATAGCGTCTTCCTAAAAGATATTTGACAAGAAAATTAAAACAAAGGGTCACCAAATAGTCATCATGTTAGGATGTAACTGTAGAAGAAGTGCAGAGATCGTCATTAATTAAACAACCACACACTAACCTATAACTCCTAATATGTACTATGTTACAAAAGTTATCTAATAAGTTGATGAACACACTTAATAAACTGGCTTAAAAGCTACATGTTATGCATAACATATCTCTAGAAAAAGCGGATAATATCTGTTATCTCTGGAGGAAAAAAATGAATGAGTGGGGGAAAAAAAACTTTTCATTGTATACTTAATGTTTTGTACCTTATGATTTTGAAATCTGAACCATGTTAGTGTGAAAAGGGAGTCTGTGAACCCCATTTTTTAAAATTACCCTCAAGAGAACTTCTAAAAGCTTTCACCAGCATATCTAACCTTTTTATCTGAATCTATATCTCTCCATCTCTCCTAAACTATTACTATAAAAATAAACTGTTCTTGTTCAAAGTAAAGACTAAATCTATTTATCTGGGCACTAGATGTATCCTCTCTCACCTACTCAGGGACATTTCTCCAGCAATCTTCCTTCATTCCTGCTGCCTTAACTGTTTTCCTTCTCTAGAAGTACACTTTCATCAGCAAACAAGCTGTAATAGCTCCCAGTCTTTAAAAGGAAAAAAAACAAAAAAAAACAAAAAAAAACCTCCCTTTACTACACGTCTTCCAATTATTTTAACATTTCTCTCCTCCCCTTTACTGCAGAACTGATAATAGATATCTCCAGTTCCTTTTATCTCCTTCTTTCTTAAACCCAGCCCATTTAGGGTTTTCTCTCTACTATTCTACTGAAACTTCTCTTGCCAAAATCACCAATAACTTACACTTTGCTAAATCCCAATCTTTGTTCTCACCTATGTTAGCAGTATTCAACCTAGTTGATCACTTGCTCTTCCTTGAAAGCTATCTTTCCATGTATGTTCCAGAATAGTACATTCATTCAGTTTTCCTTTTATATTGGTCTTTTTCATTCTTTTTAACTATTTATTTCCCTGACTTCTTAATGCTGGCCTCAGTCTTTGTTAAGACTCTTCTCTTTTTTATCTTCATTCATGCTACTAGTAATGTCATAAAATCTCATGGCTTTAAATAACAATTAACATTCATTGAAATGTTAGATTGAGTATCTAGTAAGACTCTCAAACCAGACTTGCTCTTCACCTACAAAACTGTTCCTCTCACATTTTTCCCCATTTCAGTTAATAACAATGTCATCCTTCCAGCTGCTCAGGCCAAAAATCTTGGAATCAGTCTTTTCTTCTTTATCTCACAAACTACATTCAATTCAATGGCAAATCCTCTAAACTCTATTTTTGAGACAGTGTCTTGCTCTGTCACCCCAGCTAGAGTGCAGTGGGGGTAATCTCAGTTCACTGTAACTTCCGCCTCCTGGGTCAGGCAATTTCAGTGCCTCAGCCTCCCTAGTAGCTGGGACTACAGGCATGCGTCACCACTCCTGGCTAATGTTTTTTATCTTTTTTTTTTTTTAACAGGCTCAAATAGTCTGATTTAATTAGGAAGTTGAGGTGGAATGGAGTGGGATCATCAGAAGGCTGACATGGGACCCCCGGAGTTGGCAATCACAATAGTGTAAGGTTGGCAAGGGGAAGAACTCCATTCAAGGAAAGGCACAAACTATTTGGCAAGGAGAGATGAGGGTGGGACCCCACTGCCAATGGACATGCACAGGGAGGCCAGTGGATTACATGCAACAGGGAGATCATTCAGGCAACTTCAGCTACGAGGCTGGGGCATCTGTGAGGGCTGAAAGCTCAGGCTGTTTGCAAAGGCTTGTGATTCACGGGGGAGATGCTGACGCCCGTGAGTCTTTCCACACTCTCTGGCAGGTTGCTTAGAATGTCCAGTACTTCCCCAGTCACTGTGGCTGCCCCCATGGTCCCACTGCCAATGGACACCAGTGTGATCTTATTGGCCGAAATCAAGGGACCACAGATCTCCTCTGCCACCTGGGGCAGCTTCTCTAGCAGCATGTCTAGTTGAGCAGCCTCTTGGTACAGCTGGAATGCCTCTACCTTCTTGGCCATCTGCTCAGCCTCAGCTCGGGCTCTGGCCCCTATAGCAAAGGCCTCAGCTTCCCCACGCATCCCAACAGATTCGGCTTCTGCCTCCGCCTGCATGATTAGCTGGGACTTCTCTGCCTCAGCTAGGCAGTCCAGCTTGTAGCGCTGGGCTTAGGCTGGCTTCCGCACACTGGCCTCCAGCTCCTTCTCCCTCCAGGCGATCTCCTGCTCCTGCACTGCCACCTGCTGGGCCTGCTCCACCACCTGCACCTGCACCCGCTGCTCCTCAATCTGCTACTTAGTCTTGGCCATCTGAAGCTGACAGGCCAAGTCAGCCTGTGCTTGGTAGGTGCTGACCTCAATGTCATGGGTGGCCTTCGTCAGCTCGTAATCTCTCTGTGTCTTGGCCATCTCGATCTCACTCAGGGACTGAGCAGACACCTTTTCCTGCTTAGCTTTAGCTTCCCGGATCCCAGCATCTCTCTTGGCCTCTGCTTCTCCAATCCGTGCATCTTTTTGGACTTGAGCTGTTTGAGCCTTCCCCCAAAGAGTGCAAATAGTCCTGGTCATCGTGAATGTCCTTCAGAGTGTAGCAAACCACGCTGATGCCCATGTTGACCAGGCCTGAGGAGGCCACTTTGAAAACCTGCTCTGAGAATTTCTGTCTGTCCTCCTTCACAGTCATGTGGGCCATGATGGCTCTCTGCTGGCCCTCTAACGTCCCCAGGGTAATGTGGGCAATCTCAGCCTCCGTCTTCCCCAGGAACATCTGACAGGTGGCTGCCAACATCTCCTTGTTCTGTCCCTGGATTTTTACTTGGGCAATGCCAGTGACTGAGATGGGGACCCCATGGCGAGTGTAAATCTTTTCACTCTTGACATTTAGGGTCAATGTGTTGAGAAAGATCCTCCGGATCTGCTGGATGCAGGGAAAGACAAAGACACGTCCTCCAGGCACCATGACAGGGGGGCTTCGGCAGAACCCGGAGACCACCATGGCCTCATTTAGGCCACAGGTGAAAAACATGGTTTAGGCTGGAGCTTCCCGGATGCGGGTGGCAGCCGGGCTGGGGTCTGTGGAAGGGCAGGGACACGCAGGGACCTGGGAGCCAAGCAGGGGCCGCTCGCCGACCAGCATTCCTGGGAGCTGGGCCTCTTCACAAACAATAAAGACAATGACTTTCAAAAAAAAAAATGTTTTCTATCTTTAGTAGAGATGAGATTTCACCACGATGGCCAGTGGCCAGGCTGGTCTCAAACTCCTGGCCTCAAGTGATACACCTGCCTCGGCCTCCCAAAATGCTGGAATTACAGGCATGAGCCACTGCACACAGCCAGCTCTACCTTCAATATATAGTAGATCCTCATTATTTGTGAACGTTGTATTCCTGAATTTACCTACTAAGTAAAATTTCTCTATAACCCCCCAAAACAATACATGCATTACATTCCAGGTCAATTATGGGCATACCATGTATGGAATAGCAAAAAATTTGAGTAAAGGCACAAGTTCTTATCTGAGGTTCAACAAGGTTAGGCTCTGTTTTTTGTTTCAGCTGTCACAATGTAAACAATTTTCCTTTTGGAGTATATGTAGTGTATTTTTCACATTTTGTGCATTTTTTGGTGATTCCACTATTTGAAAAAGCCCTAGTGCTGAAGTCTGTCTAATGGTCCTACACTCAAAAAGGCTGTGATGACCCTTAAAAAGAAGATAACTGTATTAGGTAAGTTTCATTTAGTCATGAGTTATAGCACCATTGGTTGTGACTTCAATGTTAAATAAGGTGTCTTTAAATGAAAACACACAAAGTTATATACTGATCAGTTGCTGAAAATGTTGTGCCACTGCTTGCAGAAAACAAAGCTTTATGCCCCCTAGGCACAACAAGTCAGTACTAACTAATTAAGTGTACACAATGACTTTATCAAACCACCATGAATAGCAAGAAATGCTTATAGAGAATCTGAGCACTTCTCAGCACTTTTTTTTGCTACCAACCAGGTCTAAACCAGCATGACCCCTTGCCTAAAATACTGCAACAGCCTGGAAGTAACTGTCTCCTTACTTCTGTCCTTCCTTTCCCATTTCAGATTATTCTCAAAAAGGTTACAAAAATTATCCTGTTAAAATGTAAGTTGATTCATGTCCCATCCTACTTGAGTAAAAACCAGTGTTTTAAAAGAACTACCAAGATCCTACATAATCTATACATTGCCTGTCAACTACCATCATTCTTCCTCTCTGACCTCATCTCATACCTCCACACCTCTCCCTTATCAATCAACTCAGTTACAGCCAAACGAGCATCTGTACTGATCTTCAAATATGCCAGAAATGATAAGTCTCAAAGACTTTGGTTATTCTCTCTACTTAGAGGACTCTTTCCTACAGATAATCACCTGGTTAACGCCTTCAATTCCTTTACTCTTTATTGAAATGTTTCTTTCTCCATGAGGTATACATGATCATCCTCTCAATACCCAATCTTCCTACCTTGTTTCATTTCTCCCCATGGTATTTATCACCATTTTACATACTATGTTTCACTTATTTATTTTATGGATCAGCCATCTTCTGCTCTAAAATGTAAGCCTCAAGTAGGCTGGGATTTTTGTATGTTATTTTATCTACAATATCCCAAATTAAGACAACAGTGACTAGCATATAGCAAGAACTCAACAAATAGTTCTTAAATACATAAATTGATACAGTTCTTATTTGAAAAACAAAAGAAATTTAAACAAATCAATTGTTTAAAAGTTATACAAAGATTATAATTTTGCCTTGTACTGTGTAGATCGGGCTGTTTATATTACCAACACTACTCTCTGATATTTATATCATCTTTTTTAATGAAATCCAAAACTAATATTGCTAAGAGGTTTACCAATAAAATATAAATGAAAATCAGCAAAAAGATAAAACTTCTCTTAATTTCTTCATGTATGGACCTTAGCTTTCTTCACTTAACAAAACTAAGCAAAATATAAACAAAATTAGGAAGTTATATAAATAACATAAATGAATCATATAGTATATTCTATCCCACATATTTTGCCATTTAATAAGATTATTATAACTTTCATTTCAATTTCTGCACAGCTTTAACTCAATGCAAATTACATTAAAGCTAAGAGTACCATTACTTTTTTTTGTTTCTTCTTTATATGTATATATATTTTATTGCACTTTAGGTTATGGGGTACATGTGCAAAACATGCAGGATTGTTGCACAGATACCTACATGGTAATGTGGTTTGCTGCCTCCATCCTCCCGTCACGTATGTCTGGCATTTCTCCCGATGTCATCCCTCCCCAACCTCCCTACCCCCTGTCTCTCCCCTAGTCCACCTCAAAAGACCACAGTGTGTGATGCTCCCCTCCCTGTGTCCATGTGTTCTCATTGTTCAACACCCGCCTATGAATGAGAACATGCAGTGTTCAATTTTCTGTTCTTGTGTCAGTTTGCTGAGAATGGTGTTTTCCAGATTCATCCACGTCCCAACAAAGGACACAAATTCATCATTTTTTATGGCTGCATAGTATTCCATGGTGTATATGTGCCACATTTTCCTTGTCCAGTCTGTCATCACTGGGCATTTGGGTTGGTTCCAGGTCTTTGCTATTGTAAACAATGCCACAGTGAACATATGTGTGCATGTGTCTTTATAATAGAATGATTTATAATACTTTGGATATATACTCAGTAATGGGATTGCTGAGTCAAATGGGATTTCTGTTTCTAGGTCCTTGAGGAATCACCACACTGTCTTCCACAATGGTTGAACTAATTTACATTCCCACCAACAGTGTAAAAGTGTTCCTATTTCTCCACATCCTCTCTAGCATCTGTTGTCTACAGAGTTTTTAATGATCATCATTCTAATGGGGGTGAGAATGGTATCTCAATGTGGTTTTGATTTGCATTTCTCTAACGACCAGTGACAACGAGCATTTTTTCATATGTTTGTTGGCCTCATGTATGTCTTCTTTTGTAAAGTGTCTGTTCATATCCTTTGCCCACTTTTGAATGGGTTTGTTTGTTTTTTCCTGTAAATCTGTTTTAGTTCTTTGTAGATTCTGGATATTAGCCTTTGTCAAATGGGTAGATTACAAAAATTTTTTCCCATTCTGTTGGTGGCTGGTTCACTCTAATGATTGAGTCTTTTGCTGTGCAGAAGCTCTGGAGTTTAATTAGATCCCATTTGTCTATTTTGTCTTTTACTGCCATTGCTTTTGGTGTTTTACTCATGAAGTCCTTGCCCATGCCTATGTCCTGGATGGTTTTGCCTAAGTTTTCTTCTACAGTTTTTATGGTGTTAGGTCTTGTGTTTAAGTCCTTAATACATCTGAAGTTAATTTTAGTGCAAGGTGTCAGGAAGGGGTCCAGTTTCTGGTTTCTGCTTTCTGCACATGGCTAGCCAGTTTTCCCAAACACCATTTATTAAATAGGAAATCCTTTCAACATTGCTTGTTTTTGTAAGGTCTGTGAAAGATTAGATGGTTGTAGATGGGTGTCGTTGCCTCTGAGGCTTCGGTTCTGTTCCACTGGTCTATATCTCTGTTTTGGTACCAGTATCATGCTGTTTTGATACTGTAGCCTTTTAGTATAGTTTGAAGTCAGGTAACATGATGCCTCCAGATTTGTTCTTTTTGCTTAGGATTGTGTTGGATACGTGGGCTTTCTTTTGTTTCCCTATAAAGTTTAATGTTGTTTTTTCCAGTTCTGTGCAGCAGTTCATAGGTAGCTTGAGAGGGATAGCAATGAATCCATAAATTACGTTGGACAGTATGGCCATTTTCACAACATTGATTCTTACTAACCATAAGCATGGAATGTATTCCCATCTGCTTGTGTCCTCTATTATTTCCTTGATCAGTGGCTTGTAGTTCTCCTTGAAGAGGTCCTTTACATCCTTTGTTAGTTGTATTTCTAGGTATTTTATTCTGTTTGTAGCAATTGTGAATGGCAGTTTGTTCTTGCTTGGCTCTCTTTAAGTCTGTTATTGGTGTATAGGAATGCTGTGACTTCCGCACACTAATTTTGTAACCTGAGACATTGCTGAAGGTGCTTATCAGTTTCAGGTTTTGGGCTGAGATGATGGAATCTTCTAAATATACAATCATGTCGTCTGCAAATAAAGACAATTTGACTTCCTCCTTTCCTAACTGAATACACTTTCTTTTTCTTGCCTGATTGCCATGGCTAGAACTTCCAATACTATATTGAATAGGAGTGGTGAGAGAGGGCATCCTTGTCTAATGCCAGATTTCAAAGGGAATGCTTCCAGTTTTTGCCCATTCACTGTGATATTGGCTATGGGTTTGTCGTGAATAGCTTTTATTGTTTTGAGATATATTCCATCAATACCTAGTTTATTGAGAGATTTTAGCAAAGGACTGTTGAATTTTGTTGAAGGCCTTCTCTGCATCTATTGAGATAATCATGTGGTTTCTGTCTTTGGTTCTGTTTGTGTGTTGGATTAGGTTTATAGACTTGCATATGTTGAACCAGCCTTGCATCCCCGAGATGAAACCTACTTGATCATGATGGATAAGCTTTTTGATGTGCTGCTGCAATTGGTTTGCGGGTATTTTATTGAAGATTTTTACACTGTGTTCATCATGGATATTGGCCTGAAGTTTTCTTTTCTTGCTGAGTCTCTGCCAGGCTTTGGTATCAGGAAGATGTTGGTCTCATAAAATGATTTGGGAAGAGTCCCTCTTTTTGAATTGTTTGGAATAGTTTCAGAAGGAATGGTACCTCCTCTTTGTATGTCCGGTAGAATTAGACTGTGAACCCATCTAGACATGAACTTTTTTAGGTTGGTAGGCTATTAATTGCTGCCTCACCTTCAGCCCTTGTTATTGGTTTATTCAGGGTTTCAACTTCTTCTTGGTTTAGGCATGGGAGGCTGCAAGTGTCCAGGAATTTATCCATTTCTTCTAGGTTTACTGGTTTATGTGCATCTAGTTATTTGTAGTCATATCTGATGGTAGTTTGTATTTCTGTGGAATCGGTGGTGATATCATCTCTATCATTTTTTATTTCAGCTCTTTGATTCTTCTCTCTTTTCTTTTTTATTAATCTGGATAGCAGTCTGTCTATTTTCTTGATATTTTCAAAAAGCCAACTCCTGGATTTATTGATTTTTGGAAGGGTTTTTTTGTGTCTCTGTCTCCTTCAGTTCTGCTCTGATCTTAGTTAACTATTTCTTGTCTTCTGCTAGCTTTTGATATGTTTTGATCATACTCCCCTAGCTCTTTCAAATTTGATGATAGGGTGTCGATTTTAGAACTTTCCTCGCTTCTCATGTCAGCATTTATTGCTATAAATCTCCCTCTAGACACTGCTTTAAATGTGTCACACAGGATCTGGTATGTTGTATCTTCATTCTCGTTGGTTTCAAAGAACATTGTAATTTCTGCCTTCATTTCATTATTTGTCCATTCATTATTCAGGAGCAAGTTGTTCAGCAAATGTATTTTAAAACTAAAAATACAGTTGATTTAAAAGCAAACATGTTCTTCATTTGTTTGTAGACTTTCAAAGTTTGTATTAACTGTTTTGTCTAGACACTGCTTTAATTATGTCCCAGAGATTCTGGTACATTGTGTCTTCATTCTTGTTGGTTCTGAAGAACATCTTTACATCTGCCTTCATTTCATTGTTTATCCAGTCAACATTCAAGAGCCAGTTGTTCAGTTTCCATGAAGTTGTACAGTTCTGAGTTAGTTTCTTAATCTGAGTTCTAATGTGATTGCACTGTAGTCTGAGTGACTGTTCATTATGATTTCCATTCTTTTGCATTTGCTGAGGAGTGATTTACTTCCAATTATGTGGTCAGTTTTAGAGTAGGTGTGACATGGTGCTGAGAAAAATGTATATTCTGTGGATTTGGGGTGGAGAGTTCTGTAGATGTCTATTAGGTTTGCTTGGTCCAGATCTGCGTCAAGTCCTGGATATCCTCGATAATTTTCTGTCTCATTGATCTATATTGACAGTAGAGTTTTCTGTCTCATTGATCTAATATTAACAGTGGAGTGTCGGAATCTAAGTCTCTTTGCAGGTTGTTAAGAACTTGCTTTATGTATCTTGGTTCTCCTGTATTGGGTGTGTATATATTTAGGATCATTAGCTCTTCTTGTTGCATTGATCCTTTGACCATTATGTAATGCCCTTCTTTGTCTCTTTTGATCTTTGTTGATTTAAAGTCTATTTTATCAGAGACTAGGATTGCAACTCCTGCTTTTTTTTTTTTTTTTTTTTTTTTTTTCCCTCTCCATTTGCTTGGTAAACATTCCTCCAACCTTTATTTTGATCCTATGTGTGTCCTTGCACCTGAGATGTGTTTCCTGGATAAAGCACACTCATGAGTTTTGACTTTTTAACCAATTTGCCAGTGTCTTTTGATTGAGGCATTTAGCCTATTTACATTTAAGGTTAATATTGTTATCTGCGAATTTGGTCCTGCCATTTTGATGCTATTTGGTTGTTTTGCCTGTTAGTTGATGCAGTTTATTCATTGTGTTGACACTCTTTACCATTTGGTACGTTTTTGGAGTGGCTGGTACGGGTTGTTCCTTTCTATGTTTAGTGCTTCTTTCAGGACCTCTTGTAAGGCAGACCTGGTGGTGACTAAATCTCTCAGCAATTGCTTGTCCATAAAGGATTTTATTTCTCCTTTGCTTACGAAGCTTAATTTGGCTGGATATGAAATTCTGGGTTGAAAGTTCTTTTCTTTAAGGATGTTGAATATTGGCCCCCACTCTCTTCTGGCTTGTAGGGTTTCTGTGGAGAGAGTTGTTGTGAGTCTGATGGGCTTCCCTTTGTGGGTAACCCGACCTTTCTCTCTGGCTGCCCTTAGCATTTTTTATTTCATTTCAACCCTGGTGAATCTGACAATTATGTACCTTGGGGTTGCTCTTCTTGAGAAATATCTTTGTGGTGTTCTCTGTGTTTCCTGGACTTCAGTATGGGCCTCCCTTGCTAGGCTGGGGAAGTTCTCCTGGATAATATCCTGAAGAGTGTTTTCCAGCTTGGATTCGTTCACTCTGTCACATTCAGGTACACCTATGAAATGTAGATTAGGTCTTTTCACATAATCCCATATTTCTTGGAGGCTTTGTTCGTTTCTTTTCACTCTTTTTTCTCTAATCTTGCCTTCTCATTTGATTTCATTGAATTGATTTTCAATCTCTGATATCCTTTCTTCTGCTTGGTTGATTCAGCTACTGAAACCTGTGTATGCTTCACAAAGTTCTTGTGCTGTGTTTTTCAGCTTCATTAACTTGTTTATGTTCTTCTCTAAGTTCGTTATTCCAATTTGCATTTCATCTAAGCTTTTTCAAGGTTTCTAGTTTCTTTGCATGGGGTTAGAACATGTTCTTTTAGCTCAGAGAAGTTTG
This sequence comes from Saimiri boliviensis, assembly GCF_048565385.1. NCBI lineage: Eukaryota > Metazoa > Chordata > Mammalia > Primates > Cebidae > Saimiri > Saimiri boliviensis. Next base: position 201,356,915 of record NC_133449.1, read on the forward strand.
TTATTACCCGCCTTCTGAAGCCTGCTTCTGTCAATTCATCAGACTCATTCTCTTTGCAGCCTTGTTCCCTTGCTGGTGAGGGGTTGTGATCTCTTGGAGGAGGAGAAGCTTTCTGGTTTTTGGTGTTTTACTCCTTTTTACGCTGGTTCTTCCCATCTTTGTGTATTCATTTACCTGTGGTCTTCGTAGTTGGCAACTTTCAGATGGCACCTCTGAGTGGACGTCCTTTTTGTTGATGATGAAGTTATTTCTTTCTGCTTTTTAGTTTTTCCTTCTAACAGGTCCCTCTGCTATAGGACTGCTGGAGGTCCACTGCAGACCTTGCTTGCCTGGGGATCACCTGTGGCAGCTACAGAACAGTAAGGATTTCTGCCAGTTTCTTCTTCTGTTATCTTAGTCCCAGAAGGATACCCACTAGATGTCAGTCTGAGCTCTCCTTTATGAGGTGTCTCTTTGGATATACAGTGGTCAGGAAGCTGCTTGAGGAGAGACTCTGATCCTTACAGGAGCTCAAGTGCTGTACTGTGGGCTCCGCTGTTTTGTTCAGAGCTGCTGGGCAGGTACATTTAAGCCTGCTGCAGCAGAACTCATAACCACCTTTTTTCCCAGGTGCTCTGTCCTGGGAAGGTTGGGCTTTACTTGTAAGTTCCTGATGTGCTGCTGCCTTTTTTTAGAGATGCCCAGAGAGGAGGTAGCTTAGTCACAGTCTGTCAGCAGAAGCATTGCTGAGCTGCTGTGGGCTCTGCCCAGCTGCTGTGTGAAATTCCCCATGGTTTTGTTTATAGAGGTATAGTTAGAACTGCCTCAATAATGGCGGTCTGCCTCAGTAATTGTGGACTTTCTCTGTAATGATGGACTTCCTCTGTAATGGCAGATTGCCTTGGTAATAGCAGACTGCCTTGGTAATGAGAGACTGCTTCGGTATTGGTGGACTGCCTCGGTAATGGCAGACGCCCTCCTCCCCACAGAGCTGGACCATCCTGGGTCCAAGTGTGCTTGCTGTGAAATTCTCAGTCCAGAACATTTCAGATTGCTTGTCTTTGCGGAGGTGGGACCCGCCAAAGCCAGATCACCTGGCTCCCTGTTTCAGCCCACTTTTTTTCTGTTGAATGTGTGGGTCTGTCTCCCAGGCATTCCAGGTGCCAGTTGAAACAGTCACCCAGGTTTGTGTTAGTTTTTGTGTGGAGACCCACTGCGCTAGCTGAAACAGCCATGCTGGAAATGCGTGGTGTTTTTCAGCCTGGGAATCTAATCTGTGGGCAGTAATAACTTGTTTGGAAATGTGGTGATCACTCATGCTCTGCATTGTTCTCACTGGGAACTGCATTCCAGAGCTGTTCCTATTCAGCCATTTTTGATCTGCCAGAGTGCCATTACTTTTAACGAGCTTGTAAAGTTCCTATCATGTCAAGGAAATTTCACTGCACACTTTATGGAGTAAAAAGAATTCATTTCATAAGTTAGCTACTGATATATATTAAGCACTAGATCCAAAAATAACAGGAAACTCTCATTTTCAGGTCACTTCAATAGAACTCATGACCTATAACTATAGATTGAACTCTCTTTAACAACTACTATGTCCAAAATGAACATATGTTAAACTGAGAGAGAATTTGAATTCCACAATATTTTCTAGAGGACCTCTATATATCACCCAGACATGATTTTGATATTTAAATATTGCCAAAAAATAGAGATATTGAATAAGAAGGCTAGTTGCCATTCTTGGTGAACTCAAATTGAGGAAATAAACTAAAAGAGCTTTTAAAAAGTCATATTCATTTTTTAAAATGTGGATTTATTTAAATCTAAATTTAGCCTTCTGTCTCAAGGCTGGACTCATTTCAAACTGGTTTTCATAATTAAAGTACTCTACAGAAAGAACTCAACAGATCTAATCAATTTTAATTGGATATAAAATATCACGAACTATTCATAATGCATGAAGAGGCAATTTAAGAAAATCTACTTTCCAATTACAGAAAAATTTACTTTTGAATGAGACCTGCAGCTACCCCCCACAGTTCTAGCAGTAGGTATCCTCTTATTCTGTCTGCTTAGGGCAAATGATGGCTTATAAATTATCAAAGGATTTACCAATCCCTTAGCACTCTTTTATTTACCATAGAGAAAGGATAATTAGGAAGATAGTTTGTTTCATCACTCTTGTGATAAAAGAGGGTGAAGAGCATGCCTTTCAAATGTCTCCAGACTGACTGACATGAGCCTGTGTAATATGGAGTAGCTATCTATTTTCTTTCTTTTTCCCGAACGTGATGTGTGATAAAGCAGAAGCATTCAGAATCCTACTCACGTAAGAGAAGTCCTCACAAATACTATGATGGATATTTTAAGCCTTGGTAAACATAAAATCCTATCATAATTCTAGCCATACAGAATCAATTAAGTAGGCTATATCTAAATATATAATTAGAAGGCAGTTATTTTTAAAATCTTTTCTGATACTTAAGAATATCTTTGAGTAAACTATAAAACTTCAAAGCAAAATCACATTTGAAATTATTAAATTCAATACCATAGAGTTCAATATGGTTTTGCTTATATATTATAAAATCAGCATACATGTGTTTACTTTTTTTTTTACTTTGAATAAAGTACTACATGGTATCTGCACAAGAACCTGCATGTGTATATATAGGTAAAGATGACTGACATGGTTTGGCTGTGTCTCCAACCAAATCTCATCTTAAATTCCCACATGTTGTGGGAGGGACCCAGTGGCAGGTAAGTGACTCATGAAGGTAGGTCATTCCAGGCTGTTCTCGTGATAGTAAGTCTTGCAAGACCTGATGGCTTTATAAGGTACAGTTTTCCTGGCCAATCTCTCTCCTTGCCTGCTGCTATCCATGTAAGACATGACTGGCTCCTCCTTGCCTTCTGCCATGATTGTGAGGCCTATCCAGTCATGTGAAACTGTAAGTCCATTTAACCTCTTTCTTTTGTAAATTGCCCAGTCTCAGGTATGTCTTTATCAGCAGCACGAAAACAGACTAATATTTATTAGCTACAACATGGACAAGTTGAGAAAATTGTGAGCCCAAAATATCTGGGAATAAATAAACTCATACAACTCTCAAAACAAATCAGGAAAGATGATAAAGTCCACTAAGACTCTAAAACTTAGATAAATGTGTTTTGGTCTTTCATTATCACTAACAAAGTTTAATTTAATTCATAGGCTAACAAGGCCATGGACACTGAAATCAGACAGATTTGGCTTCAACTATTTCTTTATTCTCCCAATCATGTACTTAAAAACTGTCTATTAGAAATTTCCAGAGAAACTATCTAATATTGTAAGTGGCCATTATTAATTTTTTTGAATACTGTGAAATAACAAGGTGATAAAATCAGTATGATCTTCCCTAAATGAAAAGAAAATTACTGTAATAAACAGAATACACAGATATTCTTTGCAGCATTACTTCTGAAATCCCTTGACAAGAAATTAAAGAGTAAATATTAAAAGTTTAAGGTTTACTAATAGAAAAACAAATAATTAGTATCCCAACTTAAAAAAATGGATAAGGCCAAGCACGGTGGCTCACACCTAAAATCTTAGCACTTTGGGAGGCTGAGACAGGCGAACTGCCTGAGCTCAGGAGTTCCAGACCAGCCTGAGCAACACGGTGAAACCCCATCTCTACTAAAATACAAAAAATTAACCAGGCACGGTGGCACGCACCTGTGGTCCCAATTACTTGGGAGACTGAGGCAGGAGAATTGCTTGAACCTGGGAGGCGGAGGTTGCAGTGAGCCTAGACAGCACCACTGCACTTCAGCTTGGACAACAAGAGTGAGACTCCATCTCCAAAAAAAAAAAGATAAAACATTTTCCTTCAAGTTTTATATAAGTAATTTTCTCATTTCACATGAGATCAAAAGACAAATCAAATACAAAATACTTAAAACTATTTGTGTATAGTGATAAACCTAAACTTACAGAATCCCTTGAAAAATCAAGCACTACAAAAGGATTATCTAAGTACAGTATACAAAAACTTCAATTATTTAACTTATGCAAAAGAAAAATCAGAAACATCTTAACTGGAATCCTTAGATTAATATATGAAACAAAACAAATACATGGAAAAGTATATTATAGTTATCATACAGAAAAACAGTAGAGAATCACTTTGAATTTTAAGAGGAAAAACAGGCTCAAAACAGGCACTAATAATATGATTTTTAAACTTCCATCACTTCACAAACAAAAACTTATATTTTTCTATCATGAATCAATGAAATGTTCTACGTTTTCTCCTTGAACTAGAAGTCTTACAGCTTTATCAGAAGTGTTAATGAAACCTAGTCTGACAAGTTTAAAACCACAATGTGTGGCATCTCATCAAAAGTTATCAGGCATTCAAAGAAGCAAAAATATCTACCCAAAATGAGGGGACAAATCAATTAACTGAAAGTGACTGACACAGATGATAGAATTGGGTGACAAAGATTTCAAAAAAGTTATTATAATGGTATTCAGTATGTTCAAAAAGTGAAGTTGATACGTAAAAACTTTAAGAAAAAACCCAAATCATACTTGAGGAGGCAAAACCTATACTGCCTGAGACAAAAACAAATAACAACAATTTTAAAAAACACACACTAGATGGAATTAAAGGCAATTAGGCATTGCAGAAGAAAAGACTGCTACACTTTTAGACATAGCCATAGAAACCAGCCAAAATGAAACAGAAAAAAAAAGAAAAGGGGAAAAAAATAAACAGAGCATTAGGAGTCTGTAAGAGAACTACAAGCAGCCTAATGTACGTGTAACTAGAGTCTCCGAAAGTAAGCAGAAAGAAAGGGGGATAGAGAAAATGCATGTGAAGAAATAACGGCTGAAAGTTTTCCAAATTTGATGAAAACTAAAAACTCAGATACAAGAAGTTCAAAAAATGCAAACATAAATTGAAAATTTTTTAAAAAGACTACAGCAAAGTAAATCATGATCAAATTGCTTAAAACCAATAATAAAACATTAGAAAAAAGAAAATCTTAAAAGCTGCCGAAGAAAAATGAAATGTGCAGAGCAACCAAGATAAGGATTACAGATTCCTTTGTGACAAGGCATTGGAGAAACACCTTTAAAAATGTGAAGGGGTAAAAATCTGTTAAAATAAAATTCTATATCCCCAAAAATATATTTTAAAAATCAAGGGAAAATAAATATTTTTTCAGACATAGAGAAGCCTAAAGAATTCATTACTTGCAGACCTATATTACAAGAAATGTTAAAAGTAAGCCATTCGGGCAAAAGTAAAATGATACCAAACAGAAATAGAGAAATAGATAAATAAATCAAGAATGCTGGAAAAGATAAGTACATGGATAAATATATGAAATATTTGGCTTATTATTGAAGATAATTTATTATTTAAACAAAACAAAAACATTAGCAATGTAGTGTTTAGTTTATAATGTAAGCAAAAGTAAAATATATAAAAAATATCACAACAATAGCACAAAGGAAAGGAAGAAACAGAACTATCCTACTGTAAGATTCCCATATTATATACATGGTATATATACAAAGTGGCTTAATACCACTTAAAAGTATACTATGGTAAATTACAAAGTATACTATGGTAAATTACATATAAAACAAAACATTAGAGCTAACAAATCAGCAAAAGAGATAAGAATCTTCAGAAAAATGTTCAATTAATCCAGAGAAAGGATTTTCCACTAAAGAAAAAGTGAAATACAGAATACATGCAACAAAGAGAAAACAAACTGCAAAATGACAGATTCAACCTAACATTATAAAAAATTACATTTAAATATTGGTCTAAATGCCACTAATTAAAAGGTGGGGATTATCAAGAAACGAAAGCAAGAGATAAGCTGTTTGGAAGAAATCCATTTCAGAAATAAAGACTGACGGACGTAGTGGCTCATACCTGTACTCTCAATACTTTGGGAGGACCAGGCAGGCAGATAACTTGAGTTCAGGGGTTTGAGACTAGCCTGGGGAACATGGCAAAACCCTATCTCTATAAAAAGTTAGCTGGACGTGGCAGCGCATGTTTGTATTCCCAACTACACAGCTGGCTGAGACAGGAGGATCACTTGAGCCCAGGGGTTTAAGGCCGCAGCAAGCTATGATTGCACCACCACTGCACTCCAACCTGGGCAACGAGTGAGATCCTGTTGTAAAAAAATATATAAAATTAAATTAAAAAGGAGAAAGAAAAAGAATATATTATGTAAACACTAATCAAAAGAAAGCTGGAATGGCTATATTAATACCAAACAGAATAAATAACAGAGCAAAGAATATTATTACCAAGCATAATAAAGGTCATTTCATAATAATAAAGTAGCCAGGTCATCAAAAGACTATAATAATCATAAAGGCTTACATACCAATAACAGTTTCAAAACACATAAAGAAAAAACTGATAGAACTACAAGAAAAAACAGACAAATCCACAATTACAGTTGGAGATTGCAATATCTTTCTCCCAATAATTGATACAACATATAGACAAAAAATTTGTAAAAACATAATAAATTTGAATAATACTATTAAATAACTGGACCAAGTTGACAATATAGATGACGCCAAAGAACAATAGCAGATTACACATTCTTATGAAGTGCACATAAAGCACTTACCAAAATAAACATTTACTGGCCAAAATAAAGTGTTATGTAAATGTAAAAGAAATACAGTAATAAAAAAGATTCTCAGACCACAATGAAATTAAATTTTAAAAAAATTTAAAACTCTACAAAAATGATAATAGACAACATTCTTCTAAATAACCCATGAATCAAAGAAAAACACATAAAAAACACAAAGGAAATTATAAAGTATTTTGACTGGAATAAAAATGAAAACACAATAAATAAAATCGATGGGATACTGCAAAAACAGTATTCAAGAAACTTTACAGTGCCAAATGCTTGCATTTGAAAAGAAGATAGTTCTCAAATCAATGACCTCAGCTTCCACATTTAGAAAACATTAAAAGTGTAAACTAAGCCTAAAAGCAAGCAGCGGAAGGAAATAAGAAGGATCAGAGCAGAAATCACTGAAGTAGAAATCACAAAAATAGAAGAAAAAAAATCAATGAAGCTAAAATCTTGTCTTTGAGAAAATTAATAAAACTGATAAACCTCTAGTCACAATGATCAAGAAACAAGAGAAAAAGTACTAACACCAAGAATGAGAAAGGAAATGTTACTACACATTCTATAAATATAAAAAGGTGAATAAAGGACTATCATGAACAAATTACTATCACTACTTTCTATAACTTATATGAAATGGACAAATTCCTGAAAAGACAACCTACCAAACCTAAAATAAAAAGAAACTGGACAGGGAAAATGTGGTACATATACACCATGGAATATTACGCAGCCATCAAAAACGATGAGTTTGTGTCCTTTGTAGGGACATGGATGAACCTGAAAACCATCATTCTCAGCAAACTGACACAAGAACAGAAAATCAAACACCACATGTTCTCACTCATAGGCGGGTGTTGAACAATGAGAACACATGGACACAGGGAGGGACGGGGGTGGGGAGGTGGGGAGAAATAGCATGGGGAGAAATGACACATATAGCTGAGGGGAAGGAAGGCAGCAAATCACACTGCCATGTGTGTACCTATGCAACAATCTTGCATGTTCTTCACATGTACCCCAAAACCTAAAATGCAAAAAATAATAATAAAATTTAAAAAAAAAAAGAAACAAACCCTAAGTAGCCTCATTTTTTTTTTTTTCTTAAGAGACAAGATCTCACTTTGTTGCCTAGTCTGGAGTGCAATGGTATGATCATAGTTCACTATAACTTCGAACTCCTGGGCTCAAGCAATCCTCCCCTCTCAGCCTCCCAAGTAGTTAGAACTACAAACACATGCCACCATGCCTGGCTAAAATAGCCTTATATTGATTACAGAAAGTGAATTTATACTTTAAAAACTTATCCAAAAAGAAAAAATAAAAACAAGCAGATCCAGATGGCTTCACAAATGAACTCCGCTAATATTTAAGAAAGAAATAATACCAACTCAACACAAATCTTCCTAGAAAATTGGTGAGGAGGTAGTCACTCTGAGGCCAGCATATGAAAATGAGACAAAGACATTACAAAAAACATAGACATCGGTGAAAGTTATAAACAAAAACTTAACAAATCACATCCAACAGTATAAAAAGTAATAATACATCATGACTTAGAAATTGTACCCTTAGTCATGACTAGGGAGATATCACACAAGGTTGATAAAAATATTTGAAATGTGAAAATCAGTCAAAATAATTAACCATATTAACAAACAAAATATGTACACACTTATCTCAATAGACACAAAAAGAGCATTTGACAAGATCCAACATTCATTCTAACACAGAAATAGAAAAATAAATCAGTTCAGTATGATTTTTTAAAAATCTTTAGAAAACTACAGCAAACTTCACTCTTGAAGGTGAAAGACAAAATGTTTTATACCTATGTTCAGGAACAAGGCAAGTCAACACTGTTGGCTCCTCTCACTTCTTTTTTTTTTTTTGAGACGGAGTTTCGCTCTTGTTACCCAGGCTGGAGTGCAATGGCGCAATCTCGGCTCACCGCAACCTCCGCCTCCTGGGTTTAGGCGATTCTCCTGCCTCAGCCTCCTGAGTAGCTGGGATTACAGGCACGAGCCACCATGCCCAGCTAATTTTTTGTATTTTTAGTAGAGACAGGGTTTCACCATGTTGACCAGGATGGTCTCGATCTCTCAACCTCGTGATCCACCCGCCTCGGCCTCCCAAAGTGCTGGGATTACAGGCTTGAGCCACCGCGCCCGGCAGCTCCTCTCACTTCTATTCAATATTATACTAGAGGGTCTAGGCAGGGCAATTAGGCAAGAAAAAGAAGGAGAAGGAGAAAAAAGTCATCTAGATTGAAAAGGTAAAAGTAAAACTGTCTTTATACATAGATAACATGATCCTGTAAGTAGAAAATCCTAAGAAAATAATTTTTAAAAACCAATTAGAGGCCAGGCGCAGTGGCTCACGCCTATAACCCCAGCACTTTGGTAGGCCGAGGTGGGCAGATACTTGAGGTCAAGAGTTCAAGACCAGCCTGACTAATGTGGCGAAACCTTACCTCTACTGAAAAAAGTGTATATACAAAAATTAGCCTGCAGTGATGGCAGGTGCCTGTAGTCCCTGAGCCAAGAGTATTACTTGAACCTGGCAGAGGTTGCAGTGAGCCGAGATGGTGCCACTGCACTCCAGCCTGTTAACAGAGCAAGACACTGTCCAAAAGAAAAAAGCACTAGAATTAATAAACAAGTTCAGTAAGTCCACAGGATAAAAGTTAATATTCAAAAATCAATTATATTTCTATATATACACCAGCAATGAACAATCCAAAAACAAAATTAAGGAAACAGTACTATCCAGAATAGCACCAAAAATAAAGAAATGTAAGACTTGCATGGAGAAACATTCCATGTTCACTGATAAGAAGACTCGATATTGTTAAGAAGTCAACTCTCCACTACTTCATCTACAAGTTCAATACAATCCCTATCAAACCCTAGCAGGCTGTTTTACATAAATTATCCACAGATCCAAAAATGTATGTGGAAATACAAAGGATCTAGAATATCAAAAACAACTTCAAAGAAGAACAAATTTGGAGAGCTAACACTATCTGATTTTAAGAATTATAAAGCTATAGTGCTATGGTCTGAGTGTTTGTGTCCCCCTACAATTCATATACTGAAATCCTAACACCTGGTGATGTTATTAGGAGATGGAATGTTTAGTGAGCTGACTGGATCATAAAGGTAGAGCCCTCATGGATGGGATTAGTGCCTTTATAAAGTAGGTCTAAGGAAGCTCCTTTGCTCCTTCTACCATGTGAGGACACAGGAAAAAGGTACCATCTATGAACCAGAAAACAGGCCTTCACCAAACATCAAATCTACTGGTGGTTTGATATTAGATTTTCCAACTTCAAGAACTGTGAGGTATAAATTATTCTTGTTTTTAAGCCACCCAGGTTATGGTATTTTGGTTACAGCAGCCCAAATTGACTAAGACATAAAGACAATCAAAATACTGTCATACTGACATACAGACAGACCAATAGGTCAGTGGAAAATAATCCAGAAATACACTTGCACATATATGGTCAATTGGTTTTTGACAAGGATGTCAAAGCAGTTCATTAGGGAAAGGACAGTCTTCTCAACAAATGGAGTTGGGAAAACTGAATATTCATGTGGAAAAGATAAATTTAAACCTTTACCTCACATGATGCATAAAAATTAAGCCAAAAGAGATCACAGACCTAAATGTAAAAATTAAAATTATAAAAATTTTAGAAGAAAACACAGGGGAAAATCATAGTGACCTTAAATTAGGTAAATATTTATTAGCTGTAACACCAAAAGACAATTCATATAAGGAACAATAAGTGAATTAGACTTCTTCAAAACTACAAATATTTGTACTTAAATCACCACTAAAAAAACAAGCACCAAACGACAAGAAAATTTAAAAATCATATTTCTAATAAACAACTTATATGCAGAAAATACAAAGAACTCTCCAAAATCAGTAGTAAGAAACCAACTCAACTTAAAAATAGGCAACAGATTTGAACAGGTACTTCACTAATGAAGATATGAATAGCAAGCAAGCACACAAAACATGTTCAACATCATCAGTCACTAGGAAAATAAAAAGTAAAACTGGAATGAGATATCACAGCTAAAATCAAACGCTGGTCATACCAAGTACTTCCAAAATGTGAAGGAAGGAATTCTCTTTTCTTTTTTTTTTTTTTTTTTTTTGAGACGGAGTTTCGCTCTTGTTACCCAGGCTGGAGTGTAATGGCGCGATCTCGGCTCACCGCAACCTCCGCCTCCTGGGTTCAGGCAATTCTCCTGCCTCAGCCTCCTGAGTAGCTGGGATTACAGGCACGCCCATGCCCAGCTGATTTTTTGTATTTTTAGTAGAGACGGGGTTTCACCATGTTGACCAGGATGGTTTTGATCTCTCGACTTGGTGATCCACCCGCCTCAGCCTCCCAAAGTGCTGGGATTACAAGCTTGAGCCACCACACCCAGCAGGGAGGAACTCTCATAGACTAATAGAAAGAATGCGAAACAGTACAGATACTTTGAGAAAATGTTTGGTAGGCTTCTCAAAAGTTAAACATACCTCAATAAATGATTTAGTCATTCCCCCTCTAGGTATTAATGTAAGAAAAATGAGGTTGGGCGTGGTGGCTCAAGCCTGTAATCCCAGCACTTTGGGAAGCTGAGGCGGGTGGATCATGAGGTCGAGAGATCGAAACCATCCTGGTCAACATGGTGAAACCCCGTCTCTACTAAAAACACAAAAAATCAGCTGGGCACGGTGGCGCGTGCCTGTAATCCCAGCTACTCAGGAGGCTGAGGCAGGAGAATTGCCTGAACCCAGGAGGCGGAGGTTGCGGTGAGCCGAGATTGCGCCATTGCACTCCAGCCTGGGTAACAAGAGCGAAACTCCGTCTCAAAAAAAAAAAAAAAGAAAAATGAAACCACATATCCATACAAATATTTGCACATAAATGGTCACAGTCATTTTATTTGTAATGTTCCCAATAATGGGAACAATCCAAATGCCTATTAACAGGAAAATCAATAAGCAATCTGTAGGAGATCCATACAATAGAGTCCTAATGAGCAATTTTAAAAAGTGAATTACTGATACATGCAACAACATGGATGGATTTCAAAATAACTATTCTGAACAAATGAAAGCAGACAAAATAGAGTGTATACTGTATGCTTCCTTTTTAAAATATTCTCAAAAATAAAAGCCAAACTAGATAGTGACAGAAGGCAGTTCAGTAGTTGCCTGGGGATAGAAGATGGAAGATCTAGAGATGTGGAAGACAGGAATTACAAAGAGGCACTAGTAATCCTTCAGGGGTGAAAGACATGTTCATTATCTTGATCGTAGTGATAATTTCACAGGTGTGAATATATGTCAAAATTTATCAAAATAAATATTTTAAATATGTGCAATCTGTTGTATGTTAATTATATCACAATAAACCTGTTTAAAAAAATGAACAGAGTAGGAGAAATTCTTCTACATGGCAATTAAACACAATATATAATCCTTTATTTGGACCCTGGATCCAAAACAATCAAACAACACAAGGTTATGAGGGCATTTCTGTAATAAATTTGAAAACGGATTATGTGTGTAATTTTATTAGTGTATCAAAGTTTAATTTCTTAGGCATGTTGAATTGGGGTTGTGCTGGCAAATATAGTTCTTAGGAAATATATGCTTAGGTATCTAAAAGGAAATGTTATGATGTTACAATATACTTTCAAGCGGTTCATCAAAAGAAAACTTTACATATATATATACACAATATATATATTCATACATATATACATATATTCATACATACATACATAGAAAGAGACAAAAACAGAGAAAACAAAAGCCCAGTCATGACAAAATTTTGGCAATTTGTGAATCCAGGTAAGAAGTATGCAGGAGTTTATGTTTTCATTTCAATTTTTCTATGGGCTTGGATTTTTTTTAATCGAGTAAAAATTTCATTTTATAAAAATTTCAACTCTCAGTGGCTTGAAGGTATGGTCCACATCCTTTTCACTTTTATATCTCTGACACTTAACGATACAAAAGAAATTCTTATTAAATGAGTGATTAAATGAAAAAATTAATAAATTTATTAGTATATAAATGTAAAATGGTATAGATTCAGAATAACTTAATACTGAAATAGTTGCCTCCAATGAGGATCATCTGAGACCTTTCATTTATTTTTTTGTTTTCCATAAGTTATTGGGGCACAAGTGGTATTTGGTTACAAGAGTAAGTTCTTTAGTGGAAAGTTGTGAGACCCTGGTGCACCCAACACCCAAGCAGTTTACACTGCACCATATTTGTTGTGTTTTATCCCTCGCCTGCTTGAAGGCTTCCCCTCAAATCCCCAAAGTCCATAAATCGTTCTTATGCCTTTGCATCCTCAAAGCTTAGCTCCACACATCAGTGAGAACACTACTCAGGTTTTCCATTTCTGAGTTACTTCACTTAGAATAATAGTCTCCAATCTCATCCAGGTCACTGCAAATGCTGTTAATTCGTTCCTTTTTATGGCTACGTAGTATTCCACCATACATATATACGACTGTTTCTTTATCCACTCATTGACTGATGGACATTTGGGTTGGTTCCACAATTTTGCAACTGTGAACTGTGCTGCTATAAACATGCATGTGCAAGTATCTTTTTTGTATAATGATTTCTTTCCCTCTGGGTGGATACCCAGTAGTGGGACTGCTGGATCAAATCATAGTTCTACTTGTAGTTCTTTAAGTAATCTCCACACTTTTCCATAGTGGCTGTACTAGTCTACATTCCCACCAGCAGTGTGAAAGTATTCCCTGACCACTGTATCCACACCAATATCTACTGTTTTCTTTTTCTTTTTTTTTTTTTTTTTAATTATTAAGCCCTTTCTTGAAGGAGTAAGACGGCATCACATTGTGGTTTTGATTTGCATTTCCCTAATCATTAGTGAAGTTGAGCATTATTTCATGTTTGTTGGCCATATGTACATCTTCTTTTGAGAATTATCTATTCATGTCTATTCACGTCCTTAGCCCACTTTTTGATGGGATTTTTTTGTTGTTGTTACTGATTCATTGTAGATTCTGGATATTAGTCCTTTGTTAGACATATAGATTGCCAAGACTTTCTCCCACTCTGTGGGCTGTTTACTTACTGACTGTTCCCCTTTTGCTGTGCAAAAGCTCTTTAGTTTAATTGGGTCCCAGCTATTTATCTTTGTTTTTATTGCATTTGCTTTTGGGTTTTTGGTCATGAAACCCTTGCCTACGCCAATGTCTACTTTTCCTTCATTTCCTATGGTAACATTCTTTATTTTTATATAATTATTGTGGAAAAATTCAAACCTATACAAAAGTAGAAAGAATTGTTCAATAACTCCATGTACCTAACAACTACTTTGAACAAACATCAACTCATCACCAATCACATTTCAACTATACTTCCATCTACTTACTTCCTATTCTTTAGATTATTTTGAAGCAAATCTCAGATATCACATCATTTCAGCTGTGAATATTTCTGCATTTACTTCAAAAATACAGAACCTTAAGAAAATAACTGCATTATCATTACCAAACCTGTAATATAACAAGACTTCCTTAATATTAAATATCCTGGCTGTGTAAAATTTTTCAAATTATTTCCTAATTTCAACAGCTGATTTTCAAAAAAGGACCTAAACAGCATCTATATACTAAATACCAAATACATACTAAATATATACTAAATACTACCAAATACACACTAAAATACTAATCCTTACAAATCTCAGGTACTTACTACATAATTTATTCCCACAACCAACCATCACTTCTTCACTGATCAAGCTACCAATGACCCTCTTCACAGAACTGGAAAAAAACACCTTAAACTTCATATGGAACCAAAAGAGAGCCCGCATAGCCAAGTCAATTCTAAGCAAAAAGAACAAAGCAGGAGGCATCACACTACCGGACTTCAAACTATACTACAAGGCTACAGCAATCAAAACAGCATGGTACTGGTACCAAAGCAGAGATATAGACCAATGGAACAGAACGGAGGCCTCACAGGAAATACAACATACCCACAACCATCTGATCTTCGACAAACCTGACAAAAACAAGCAATGGGGAAAGGACTCCCTGTTTAATAAATGGTGTTGGGAAAACTGGCTAGCCATGTGCAGAAAGCAGAAACTGGACCCCTTCCTGACACCTTACACCAAAATTAACTCCAGATGGATTAAAGACTTAAACATCAGACCTAACACCATAAAAACCCTAGAAGAAAATCTAGGCAAAACCATTCAGGACATAGGTGTAGGCAAGGACTTCATGACCAAAGCACCAAAAGCAAGGGCAACAAAAGCCAAAATAGACAAATGGGACCTAATCAAACTCCACAGCTTCTGCACGGCAAAAGAAACAGTCAGTAGAGTGAATCGGCAACCAACAGAATGGGAAAAAATTTTTGCAGTCTACCCATCTGACAAGGGGCTGATACCCAGAATTTACAAAGAACTAAATAAAGCAGATCTACAAGAAAAAAACAAAGAAGCCCATTCAAAAATGGGCGAAGGATTATGAACAGATACTTTACAAAAGAAGACATACAGGAGGCCAACAAACATATGAAAAAATGCTCATCATCACTGGTCATCAGAGAAATGCAAATCAAAACCACATTGAGATACCATCTCACACCAGTAAGAATGGTGATCATTAAAAAATCTGGAAACAACAGATGCTGGAGAGGATGTGGAGAAATAGGAACGCTTTTACACTGTTGGTGGGAATGTAAATTAATTCAACCATTGTGGAAGACAGTGTGGCGATTCCTCAAGGACCTAAAAATAGAAATCCCATTTGACCCAGCAATCCCATTACTGGGTATATATCCAGAGGATTATAAATCATTCTACTATAAGGGCATGTGCACACGAATGTTCATTGCAGCACTGTTTACAATAGCAAAGACCTGGAACCAACCCAAATGCCCAACGACGATAGACTGGATAGGGAAAATGTGGTACATATACACCATGGAATATTACATAGCCATCAAAAACGATGAGTTCACGTCCTTTGTAGGGACATGGATGAACCTGGAAACCATCATTCTCAGCAAATTGACACAAGAGCAGAAAATCAAACACCGTATATTCTCACTCATAGGCGGGTGTTGAACAATGAGAACACATGGACACAGGAAGGGGAGCACTACACACTGGGGTCCGTTGGGGGGAAATGGGGGAGGGACGGGGGGGTGGGGAGGTGCGAAGAGATAGCATGGGGAGAATTGACAGATACAGGTGAGGAGACGGAAGACAGCAAACCACACTGCCATGTGTGTACCTATGCAACAATCTTGCATGTTCTTCACATGTACCCCAAAACCTAAAATGCAATTAAAAAAAAGGAAAAGAAAAAGGAAAAAACAGAAAGGAAAGCTGAGTATTTTGCACACCATTGATCCAGAAAGACCTCCCACTCAGCTCTCACTCTCACCTAATGGTATAAAACAGATGCAGGTTCAGCAGCTATAATACTTTGTTACTCCTGACACAAACCTTCACTATTCATGATCTTTAAAATTAATTAACAGACTAAAACCCACATTAGAATTATTTCCCAGGGACAACAACAGTATTGATGATAGTCAAAAGGAGTTAAGGCACCTCATGGCAAACAATACCTGAATTCCCCATATTTGCCAGAACACCAGCAAACCTCTAGATGTCTCCTAAGAGATAAATCTCAGACTATTATTTATTTACTAAATATACAATTAAAAAGTTTTTTAAAAATAGATTATTTCCTTTATACTACTTCCTGCAGATACAGGCTTTATGGATCACAAAACTGTTTTATGGCTAAACCTAACCATGTGTTTAACCAACTAAAAGTATTCAGAATTTAATCTGCAATAGGAAGGTAGAATCTGTCTTCTGCATTTAAGTACCTGTTATTCTATGCTGCTGTCAAGAAACACCTCTAACTAAAATGCATTCACTTCTTACCAAAGAGACAGTCCTGAGCAAGGGGCTTTCTTTGCTCACTGCTTCAAGCCAGCATTACCTTAAAGAGTTCATGATTTTCGAAAGGGTTAAACGTAAAAAGAGAAGGGTACCAGCAAAGCTTTTGGAATTGTTTTCCCATTCCCAGCTTTTTATCCCTTCTTTACACTGTTCTCTGTTTCTTCTCTCAACCCTCCTTTCTCTTCCCAGCCGTCTGCTAGGCATTTTACAAATGATTGTCTGTTAACGTAATATTGTTACTGGCAAGGATGATCAATGGATGCCAACCACTGGATAGAAGGTTGTTAGGGTATACACATGCCAATGTATCTCTCTGGAGTTACTTACCAATTTCATGGGGTAAAGGTACCTTCACAATGGAGAGATCTAGCAGTCTCCACTTGACTTAAGTGATCAAACTTGACTGAGCACTAACAGTAAGACAAGCCAACTTTATGTGCCTCTCAACAGGATGCAACATAAAGTATACATCATCATCTACGAGGCAGTCCTGTCAAAAACATTTAACCTGAATCGAATAAGCCTCTAGAACTAACCTTAAATTTACAGGAAATATAGGGGATAGATTAGGGACAAGTCAAACAGCAGTCGTAAGAAAGCAATCAGACAATCTAGCATATGAGAAATTTTACAAGAAAACCGTCCTGGACTCTTGAGAAAAAAAAATACAACATCATGAGTAAAATGTGGAGGACTGTTCTGGATGAAAAGATTAAGAGTCTAGAGACACAACAATCAAATGTGGTAGGTTTACCACTTTGATCAGATACTAGTTCAAAGCAACTATGAAGAAAATGATTGACAGAAAAAAAAAAACCTATTAGGTTGGTGCAAAAGTAACTGCGATTTTTGACATTATTTTCAATGGTGAGAACAGCAAGTACTTTTGCACCAACCTGTATAAGTGACATTCTGGGGAGACTAGAATATGGACCGGATATTAGAAGATAATAGAGAATTATTTATTTATTAATTATCAATTAATTATTAATTTATTAATAGAATTAATTATTTATTGATTTATTAAACATGATAATTGCATTGCATTTTTTAGAAGAATGTCTTTATTCTCAGCAGACGCAAGCTAAAGCATTTACCAATCAAGAGTATGATGCCTGAAACATGCATTCAAATAATTCTGCAAATGTAGCAGAAGGTTAACAGTTGTTGAATCTAGTATGCATATTCACTGTCCCATACTTCTAATCTCTATGGTTGTTTTAATTTTTTTTTTTTAAAAGGTTGAAAAATAAAATGAGCGGCTCCTTGGTGGGGCTGAGAGTAGATGTTTTTTCAATCTGTGTAAATTAAAGTCAGTCCCGATAAAGAATTTTCTACTTTTAGAAAATGGCATGGGGTTGAGGTAGGAGGCATTTCTCCGTGGCTTCTTTCTGCTTCCTGCTCTATCCATTCTTTTTCCCACTGGATGATATTTACAGGTACTTCCCATTCCCTTCTCCTCACTCAGAGCAGCCTTCAGGCACTGGACTAGTCTAACTCCTCACAGATTTTCTGTCTGTAAGAAGCACTGACATGGGCCATAAACAGCTATAGGTAGGTATATGTTTGGTAGTGATGGTAACAGTGACTAGGGGAATCCTTTACCACATTTTGTACTTCTTTGTATCAAAGGGTCTTTGTTTCTAAAGTAAATGTTTGTTCAGGGAATTTAAAAAAAAAAAAAAAAAAAAAAAAAAAAAAAAACTTCTAAGTTATTAACTTCAGCTCCATAGGCTAAAATTATTTTGGTCGTCCTTAGCATGCATTATAAGTTAACAATCCCTAGACTAATGCTCAAATTAGTCCAGGTCAATTTAAGACAAAATGCAAAATACATTTACTCCCTCAATATAGCACACAGCAATGCACATAATCTTTAAGGTCTATTATTTTTAAAAAATTTAAATGATGCTAAATTCATATTGCAAATGAATGTATCATTTTACATTATACTAAACATAGTGTTCCTTTGTATATAAATTTTAACATTCAAAATTTAAAATATTAGTTTAATTTATACAGCAGAGGTCAGGAGTTTGGAGTTTCAGCATTAACTCAGCCTTCCTGCTGGTTTACTAGTACTACTGCTGAACTCCCAGTTGTAAGAACTGAGCCCTTGAATCCAGATCCATTTCTCAATCAAATATAGAATTTATCTTGCTACAGGAATTATTTCCAGGCCTAGTTTCCCCAAGGCCTTGTCTTCTCCAATCAGATGCTCTATGTTAGACTGGTATTGTAAATACTTTTCCTAAGACCTTCCAATGTCTAAAGTAATGATTCCGGATGCCAGACCACTATCTTGGTAGCTACTGTAAGCACCCACAGACTCTAGAGTCCATTCCAAAAGTCTCCTAATCTGGCCCACATAGGTGAACTAAGGTTCTGATATAAAGCCTATATATGTTGGAAAATTTTGCCATTACAACTCAACATCCTCATAAAGAGTAAGTAACTCCATAAAACAACTCAACATCCTCATAAAGAGTAACTCCACAAAACAACTCAACATCCTCATAAAGAGTAAATAACTCCACAAAACAACTCCTGTTTCCATAAAAACAGAAGCAGTTTGAAACATAATTTTTCAAAAATAAAATTTTATACTTTTTCATTTAAATATGAGTACAAGCATAGTTTTAATTATAAAAGAAAAATGTACCTATCTTTCATGTGTGAAGTGAACACATAAAAGCACTTATTTTAAAAATAACTATATATTTTGTAGGATTTAATGTGAGAAATCAAATTATTGAAAACAGAAAAATACTATCACTAATACCTTTAGAAAGACAAATAAGCGTGTATAATGTTTTTTAAAATTCAAATACTTCTTAAAATTTATTAGAAGTAGGGCCTTCAGATTCTCTTGTCACCTTCCAACTATGACTACAATGCTAAACGATGTTTCATCCGAATCAGAAGTGATAAAGAATAATGATAATATTTTCTAATATAAGCATTAGGTACAAGAATTATTTAAAACTTTGACATCAGTATTAGATTTTACTTTTTAAAAAAAACCAGTATCATTAAAAACAGATCTCAAAGACTTGAGAGTAATTACATATTTCTTTTTCTTATTAATAATTCTCCAACAGACACAAACCTAGTGTGAAATACGCAGCACAGCTGGATTATAATACGGTTTCTGTGGGTAAGTTAGATACAGTATTTGCAACGTAATTTAATTAACTTGAGAATGCTAGCCAGGCATGAAGCAATGAACTTTATAAAATTAACTATTTTGCCAGATAAAGAAGTAATGTTTAATGTACAAAGTTATTTTTAAACTATTCTTGATGATTTACCAAAGGATCTCTTGTGACAAAGCTAAATTTTGAAACAGAATGAGAATTGAAGTCCTCAAGTAATTGAGTCAGACTGTAAGCTCCTTGAATGCCTGGCAAACATTGTTTTGAAGCTCAGTACCTTAAAAATAGCAAGTCCCCAGTAAATATTTCTTGGTTATCTAAAGCACTCCTAAAATAACAAAGGAATAATAATTAGCTATCGAAAGTTTGAAAATCTACAAAATAATCACACAATGTTGGAACTTAAATCCAAGACTATCTGACTCTAAAGCCTGTGCTCTTTCCACTGTCATTTCTTTCTTTGCTTCACTGAAATAATTTAGATAATTTAAAGATAAAAGCTTTCAAAAGATATATCTACATAATCTCAAAGTCTTAGCTGAGGTACATGACACATAAGTAAGGCAACTGTGAACATGCATACAACTTCCCTAGTAAATTGTAGGGAGCAGGGAGAAAAGGAGACACAAAGTAGATGTTGGGGCTAAGACAGGGAGAAGGAAGGGGTTGGGGGGAGAAATAGGGAAACCAAGGGAGAGAAAGGAAGCTGGGAGGAAGAAGATAAGGAAGGAGGAAAAGGAGAGAGAAAGGAAAGAGAAAAGAAAGAACTACATTTAAATCAGTATCACCACTAGTGTACTGGGAATAACAACAATATTTTCATTGTGCAAGATATAGCCAAAGAGAGGAGCTGTTACTTCATTTACTATGACAAAATAGCAAGAGAATATTTAACAAATAAACAAAGGAAAAATGTATTAATAGAAGAGAAAGGTAAATTTAAGAACCAAAGGAAAATAGAGATTCTAATAAAGGCTGTATTTAGCTAGATAGAAAATTAACAAAACAAAAAGAAAACTCCTCCAACTTTTATAAAGAAAAAATATATAAATATGAATGGTTTAGGCACATTTAAACATAAGGAACATATTGCCCAATTATAGCAACAGCCAAAGAAGTTCCTATTCATAAGCTATGGTTCATCTTTACTGAAATCTAACATTTAAAAATTTAGATACAAAATCACCTAAGTACTTAATAAGAAGCTATGGCAATAAATCTCTGTTTGAAATATAAATAATATGCTTCTCTTTCCATTTATTTTAAGACTTCTTTTTGAAATATAAATAATATGCTTCTCTTTCCATTTATTTTTAAGACTTCTTACAAAAATTTTAGGACAATATAGACACATAAAGTTGAGCTTTTATGAAAAGAACATAATGCTATAAAATGATATTGTGGTTTTAATGACTTTTAAATAATACATGTAAAGAAGAAGATTTTTAAAGTTTCTAATAAATACACCCCTATTTTTCTTATTAAAGCACTCCGTAATTAAATAAGTAAATATGGTGCAAGAGAGAAAATTTTTAACATTCTTTCAATTCTATTACACATGCTACATAATTCCATTTAGTATGAACTATTCAAAAATACTTTGAGTCATTTAAAGCAATGAAATATTAATAAGACTTACTACACAGTCTGACAATTAGCCTATCTTGGCTTATTCTGAGTTTTTTATATGTGAAATGCTCTAAATGGAATCATTCTACTACTTACAAAGATAACTTTCTAATAGGAAGAATAAAAATCACCTAAGTAAACAATTTTAATAATTTTGCCTTACCTTTAGCTAAAGCTTCTTTATATTTCTCTTTGGCAGAATTCATTTCTTTTATTAATTGTCTATAGCTGGATTTTAGTTTCTCCAATTCTGTTTTTGTAACCTGTCAAAGAAACAAAAAGCAGAAATTTTTTTAAATGTTTAAATTTAAATTGTTCAATGAGAAAACATCACACACTGGGGTCTGCTGGGGGGTGGGGAGTCAGGGGAGGGATAGCATCAGGAGAAATACCTAATGTAGATGACTGGTTGGTGGGTGCAGCAAACCACCATGGCACATGTATACCTATGAAACAAACCAGCACATTCTGCACATGTACCCCAGAACTTAAGGTATAATAAAAAATAAATTAAATTGTTCAAAAACTTAAGTTCCAAAGCAATAACTGATGTGTATTTTACTACTGACAGGTCAGAGTTGCTCTTTAATATATAATTATAGAAAACAAACTGCAAACATGTTTTAAAAATCAATACTAAATTCAATAGCATGTGAAAACAAATAAATTTATTAAAAAGAATAGCAAATCAGGCCAGGTACAATGGCTCACACCTGTAATCCCAGCACTTTGGGAGGCTGAAACAGGTGTATCACTTGAGACCAGTTCAGGACCAGCCTGGCCAACACAGTGAAACCCTGTCTCTAATAAAAACACAAAAAATAAGCTGGGCTGTGGCAGTGCACACCTATAATTCCAGTTGCTCAGGAGGATGAAACACAAGAATTCTTGAACCCAGGAGGCAGAGGTTGCAATGAGCCAAGATCATGCCACTGAACTCCAGCGTGGCTAAAACTTGTCTCAAAAAAAAAAAAAAAAAAAAAAAGTAAATAAAGAATACCACTGCCATTATCTAAATTTTTTTTAAAAAAATCAACTTGGTATGTGCAGAAATATTTTCTGTAATTAAAAAAATTAAGATATTTATTATTTCTATAGAACAATGAAGCAAATGCAAGTCCTTGAATCTAGTCAAAAAGCCATTTAAATGCAATTCAAGGAAAAAATAGGTGTCTCAGATCTTGTCTACAATCTTCAAATTTGCCATTTGAGAAGATTAAAAAAGAGAAAGCATCAAAACCTTGCAAAAGGGGTCATCAGCAACTTGCAAGATAATGTAAGGGCCTTTTTTAAAGAAATTCTGTATCACCAATGTTCATTAGACACTGTGTGGATAAATAAAAATAACTGCAATATACATATAAATGAGTTCAAATCATTCTCCATTCAAGAAAAAACTCACTGGTTAACTTTGTAAAACTATTAGGTAATTTTTTTTTTTTTTTTTTTTGAGACAGAGTCTCACTCTGTTGCCCAGGCTGTTGGGCAGTGGCATAATCTCAGCTCACTGCAACCTCTGTCTCCAGTGTACAAGCAATTCTCGTGTCTCAGCCTCCTGAGTAGCTGGAATTACAGACGTGCACCACCACACCTGGCTAATTTTTGTATTTTTAGTAGAGACGGGGTTTTCACTGTGTTGGCCAGGCTGGTCTTGAACTTATAACCTCAGGTGATCAATCTGCCTACTTTGACCTCCCAAAATTATGGGATTACAGGCATGATCCACCACACAGAGCCAGAAAACTTTTTAAATAGATTGATCAGGTTGACAACACCAGAACCAATTAGTCAAGATTCCCACAATAAAAAGATAAACCGACATTATAAACCACAAGAAGTGTATACCATCATCTATGATGTATTCTTGCCCAAGATAAACAGCCAGAATCTTATTAAGGCTCTAGGTCTAAATTCCAATTTACAGAAAAAAGTAAAGATGAAAGAATATGTGAGAAATCACACCATCAGATGCTAACAGAAAAACTCGAAGGAAATTCAATTATATAGAACAAATTTTATCTAGTTTCTTTCTTCTACAAATAAATGACATTTTATTAAAAACTGGGCAGGAAAGAGAACATATATTTTTTTTTAATTGTCATTCAAATGCAATGTATAGATGGTATTTGGATCCTGATTCAACTCAACCAACCATAAAAAAAAAATTTAAACAATAACCATTTCAACACAGAATATTCAATAACATGAAGGAATTATTATTATTATTAGGTGAATTAATGATAATATAGTTACATTTTTAACAAGAACACTTACTTTAGCTATCCATTCTAAAATATTTACGGATAAAATGATATCTGAGGATTTCTTTAAAATGATCCATTTCTTTTTTTAAAAAGTGAGTGGGAGTATAGAAAAAACAGTGACTATTTAGGTGATGGGTAGGTGGCAGTTCATTTTACTACTCTCTCTTCTTTTATATATTTGCAAATTTCTATAATGAAAATAATTTGAAAAAAGTTATGCAGAAGAGACAGACTCTGAATGTAAGCAAAATTAGGGATATGTAAATTTAAGAACACCAAAGTAATTTTGCCTATTTTTTTTTATTTATGCAGAGTAGTAGATAAGACAAATTTATTTTTAAAAGACGAAAAGAACTATTTCAGTAAATAAAAACTAAAAATCCTTCGTGATAAGAAAGCTATGTGTCATAGTTTAATTGGCTGCCTCTTTTTTCTTTCTTTCTTAGGAGTATATACAGTAACAGTGTATCCTATAACCAATGTTTTACATTCAATAAAAATATTACTTCTAGAGACCACAAACCAATTTCTTGTTGGGAAATGACAAATAAATAATTTTTAAAGTCAAATAAGATAAAATGGCTCAATGAATTTGAAAAACAATTTAAAGAAGGAACTTCAAAATGAAAAAACGAACCTTGATCATCTCTGCCTCTATCTGCTGATGAACACCTATGTAACTTTTCTTCACCTGCTGCTTGTCCTTAATCATCATGGTGAGCCTGTGTAAGGGTCCAGAGTTCAAGTCCTCTGCATGTGTCTTCATTATCCTACTAAGTTGTTCTGTCTGCTGAATCATAAGTAGCCAAGACTTATTAAAAAAAAAGAAAAGAAAAGAAAATTAACATTTGTATTAAAGGTTTTCATTTGGCTGTGCTTTAAGAGTTCAAAACTTTAAATATTTGGTTTTACATAAATTATTACATTAATATAATAGGTTTCTGACAACTGTGCAAAGATCTATGAATGGTTCATATTTAACGTCTTCAACTTCAACTACAAATGCCTCAAAATTCTATAATCAGAGACCACACAAAAAACTAAGAAAAAGATTAGGGGATTCTTCAGCGTCCACATTTGCAGTCTTCATTTTATCACTTCTCATTTATTTTCCAACACATTGAAATACTGCTCTGCCACACCATTCCAATGCCCCACTATGGTCTCCAGTTCCTAATGGTCAAATGCAACAGACATTTTCCCATCTTCATCTTAACCTGCCTCTCTATGAAATCTGATCCTGCTGACTCAACTTCATACTGAAACTGTCTTCTGTGAAGGCTCGCTTAGCTTCTTATTTTCATATATCCTGGTTTGTTTTCCTCCCTTTCTAAAATTTCCTTTTCCATAATTGGTACCTATTCTTTTGTTGCCTGTGTGAATACTGGCATTCTATGGATTTCTATCTATAGCTCTATTCTTTCCTTAACAAATACTTTTACATTTCAGTAGTTATTCTAGCACGATACACTAAAGAGCACAACACACTGCCTCAATAGCAAAAGGGACGTAATTGTAGGTTTGGGACCAGTGGCTATATGGAGACTGATGGAAGAACAAATCATTTACTAGTTAGACTTCCTGACATATATACTAAAAAAAAAAAAAAAAAAAAAAAAAAAAAAAAAAGTAACAAAGAAATGCTCTTCACTATAGGTATTTAATATTCTATTCAGAAACAATATTGAAGACCTATGATAGGTTGGGTCCAAAAGATATTTTCTAAATGGACAAGGTTTGGTTTCCAATATTGACAACAGTAATTTTCTACTATTTCTACAATTATTTTTGACCTGTGAAGGAACAGAATTATCTTTCTGTTAATATTCCAGTGTAATAATCAAAAACCAAAATTCATAAGAATCTAAAGCAAATTACAGCCTAAAGAAAGCAAATTCTTAGTTACAATACACACTTGCCAGGACTTGTCAATCTCGTTTTTTATATATTGTATTATATGTTTTTTTTTAAATAATAACCTTTGAGAACACTTATTTTAGGGAGGGGACTCATTTTTAGTTGTGAAATGATATCATCAACATGAAACATATGTGTAGCCTATAAACCCATCTCAATTATTTTTCAATATGAAAACATAATCATTAACATGCTCTTAACACCAAAGCAATTTAAAACTAATGTAGTCCTTATTTTAAAATCTAAAATTTAACAACGATGCAAACAATATAAAACTATACGAACCTGGATTAAAAATATAAACTAAATAGCTATAATATATGTAGCTTTGCCTTTTTCATGTAGTATTTTCACTTCAAACTATGCAGTATTGAAAAAACATTCTATGGCATGAGCAGAATGTTAACACTACGAAAAACACAAAGTAAGAAGAGTCAGTGTTCGTGCTCTACCTTCAAAAAATAAATATTCTTTAAGTGCTTTGTAGAAATAACTTTTTCTAATTCTTTGTAGGAGTCCTTGCAGCCTAGAGGAGAAGCTTTCTTGGAAACCAAAAAACCACAGTTAGGTCAGATTGCCCTCCTCTCCCAGAAAGGCACATCCCAACCTGCCTAAAAGCTCTGTTCACTGTAGTCACTACAGGAAATCTAAGGTCTCAACGCATATATTGCTACTCTGTCAACCCCACATTGACCTCAGTATCTCCTAATCCAACTCAAACCACTATCTATAGAACCCTGTATCATCAAGAACTCTTGCTCTGTAATTAGAAAACTCTCCATACCTCTTCTCAGAACTTTCAATTTATCTTCCTGCTTTAATAAAAGCCTGGCTCTACCTCACTCCCAACACCCCAATGCTGCTAATAAACATTCTTTGTGTTTCTTCAGAAGTCCCTGCTCCTTCCAATCTCAGGATAGCCTTCTCCATGAACAATTCACCAGCAAGTCTTTCAGATTCTGTCTCAAAAGCAAATTACAAATCCATTGACTTCTCTCCATCTCCACTGCCACTCCTTTGAAGGTTATGATCCTCTCTGACTTAAGACTATTAATACTTCCCCGAAATGGTACACTCTCATGTTCCTTTCCAATCCATTCTCTTTAAAATAGCAACAATGATAAAATTAAAATTAATATAACTACCTTCCTTAAAACACTACATTGGCTGTCCTTTTCATTTAAAGAAAAATCCAAACTCCCTTCTTTTATCTTCTTTTATGTTGAGATGGAGTCTTCCTCTGTCACCCAAGCTGGAGTGCAGTGGCACAATCTCCACTCACTACAACCTCCACCTCCCGGGTTCAAGTGATTCTCATGTCTCAGCCTCCCAAGTAGCTGGGACTACAGGTGTGAGCCACTACACTTGGCTAATTTTTGTATTTTTAGTAGAGACGGGGTTTTCATGTTGCCCAGGCTGGTCTCGAACTCCTGGACTCAAGTGATCCACCTACCTCAGCCTCCCAAAGTTCTAGGATTGCAGGCATGAGCCACTGCACCCAGCCCAAACTCCTAAGATTTATAAAGTCTCCCGTTATCTGTTCTCTAATCTATGCTTCCAACTTCACGTTTTGTCGTTCTCTACCAAGTTAAATAAATGCTAGAAATATTGTTCTTTCTTCAGTTTGCTGAACATATCAAGCTCCAATCTCTTTCTGAAAGTTTCCTCTTCTACCTGGAAGCTCTTCCTCACCTTCACCTGGCAAGACCCATCTCTTCCTTTAGTAATCCGCTAAATCTCCTGTAAATCTAATCCTTGCTATTCTGTCTTACTCTTTCTCGGCATTTAAAACAATTATTTATCTGTATGTATACTTGGTGGTTTGGTTTTTTTATAATGTCTCCTCAACTAAAATGAAAGCTCCATGAAGGCAGTACCATGTTTAATATTTTGAGTATTTACTGTGATATTTGAGATAAGAGGGAGGGAAAGAAGGAAGAAGTAGGAAAAAAGATTTAAAAACAGGAAAGATGATTGCAGAATAAAACCATGAATTAAACATATGCCATAAAAGTGGCTTAAAAAACTTTTTTGAGATGGGGTCTCACCCTGTTACCCAGGCTGGAGTGCAATGGAACAATCATAGCTCATTGCAGCTTCGTCCTCCCAGGCTCAAGTGATTCTCCCACTTCAGCTTTCCAAAGAGCTGTGACTACAGGCATGCACCACTAGATTCAGATAATTATTCTGATGTTTAGTAGAGACAAGGTCTCACTATGTTGCCCAGGCTGATGTTGAACTCCTGAGCTCAAGTGATCTTCCCATCTCAGCCTCCCAAACTGCTGGGATTATGGGTGTGAGCCACCATGGCCAGCCAAAAAAATTTTTAACATGGAATTAGATAATATACTGATGGTGAAGAAAAAATAAACAAGTCTATCTTCAACTGAAAAATAACAGAAATAGCAGAGCAGCATGGAATACAAATGAAACACTAACCTAAAAGGAATAGTTGAAAGTCTTACACAAAAAAATTTTGGATGATCTAATTCCTTGAATTAGCTGGGTAGGTGGGATATTTGTTAAAAGAGAGAAGAGTAAAATCTTAACAGATGCATAACAAAGAAACAAACAAAAGCAAAGATACATTTCAATATTTGCAATAAAACTGGAATAGCACTTTGCAGATATAGATAGCTCTTTGGTTACAGCATAGCAATGATCAGGGCATAGATAAATTGTTATTTAGGATAATTTGTGGAAGATAATTCTTTTTCTTTAAAAAAAAAAAAAAAATAGAGACAGGGTATCGCCATGTTGCACAGGCTGGCCTGAAACTCCTGGCCTCAAGTGATCCTCCTGCCAGTCTCCC
The DNA here is from genome assembly GCF_048565385.1 of Saimiri boliviensis. Classification (NCBI taxonomy): domain Eukaryota; kingdom Metazoa; phylum Chordata; class Mammalia; order Primates; family Cebidae; genus Saimiri; species Saimiri boliviensis. Next base: position 201,385,358 of record NC_133449.1, read on the forward strand.
AAAGTGCTAACATTAAAGGCATAAACTACTGCACCCAGCTGCAAGCTAATTCTTTGTAACTTATGAAACAAAATATTGTCAGCCACTTCAAGACATTAAAATTGCTTCATTATACAGAAACCTGCTTGCTAGCAGTGTTACTTAAAATTGAATTTTACCATTAGTAACTCACTGATGCTAAAAGTTATAGACAGGTTAAAAAATATTAAAAAGTAAAAATATCTGAATTTTAATTTTAGAAAAATTTAACCATAGGCCAAGAACAATAATACAATCAGAAAAAAACACTTAAAACTTGCAAAACAGAATATAAGTATCATCATTATTGAAAGAAGAACTACAAACTTTAAAGTGACAATAATTTAATTTTAGACTAGACAAAAATCCCACAGGATAAAAATATCAAGAATGAGAGACTGATGGAAAGAAGTTTAGGTAACTTTTCAAATAGAAGAATCAGAAGATAGCTTTAGTTCTGAAGTTTATATATCAAGAAGTATAAACTTGAGTTTGTAATTTTTAAGTTTCAAAAGTCCACCAACTGAAGGTTTTAAGTAAGCAGACTATTTATACCTTCTGAATTATCAAAAGTGCTTTTTAAGAAAAGTTAACACTATCCATTTTTTCTTTAAAAAAGGAAAAAAAAAATAATAACAATTGAAAATAAGTACAAAATTAAAATGAGGCCAGGAACAGTGGCTCCTATCTGTAGTCCCAGTGTTTGGGGAGGTCAGGGTGGGAGGCCAGGAGCCTCGAGACTAGCCTGGCCAATGTAGCAAGATCATGTCTCTACAAAAAAAAAAACTTTTTAAGCAAAAATTTGAAAAACTATGTTTTTAAATGTAAACATTAGCTGGATATGGTGGCTTGTTTCTGTAGTCCTAGCTACCCAGGAGGCTGAGGTTGGAAGATTCCCTTGAGCCCAGGAGTTCAAGGTTACAGTGAGCTATGGCTATGCAATTGCACTCCAGCCTGGATGACAGAGCAAGAGCCTGTCTTGGAAAAAAAAAAAAAAAAAAAAGATACTAACTCTATCTGCTAAATATTATATGAACATGGGATAAACACCTATGAAAAAGAAAACATCAAATCAGAGAGGGTACAAAACTTTGGTATATGCAATACATATGAAACAGAAGTAAAATAACACACAGCACAACAACAAAAAGACAAGTGAAAACATGCCAGAAAAATATGAACAACAAGACCCTGTAGTCCTATATTCAAATTATAAATATAAAGTAGAATTCTAGGCACAAAATATAAAACAAAGAAGAGCTTACTTAATTAGAGAAAAGAAAATAAATTCTCTAAAATTAAGTCTTAAGAAAAGAGAAATTACCATAGTTTAGTAATAACTTATGAAAACTTTGACAGAAAAATACTAAAGAATGGAAGAAATGGGTACTAATTTTTCTTCTTTTGAAGAGAAATATAAATTGCCAAAATTGACACTTCAAGATACAGGGTACAGGTTATTTCATTGCTCACAGTTAGAATCTCAGCCCTTTATCTGGGCTCTCCCTTACTAATTACGAGTAAGAAATAGAAAGAAGGCTGGCACACACTCATTCTTGTACTCTCTCTCCCTCTCCTGTTTCCTTTTAGCTCTTCCAAAATTTTTGAACATTTTCTCGAAATTAAACCCTATCTATTGAACTATATGACATAGGTTCTACTTTCCTGTTTGAATCCAAACTTTTACAAGTATGAAATTCAAAGAGACCAACAGCCATGGAGTCCATGGCTGTCATAAACAAATTATCAATAACATACCTCTAAAGAAGTGCAAAGCTCAAATGTTTTGCTATTGAATAATATCTAACTTACTTGAATTAGTAAACTTTGGTGTTACTTAAATTGTCTCTAAGAATTGAGAATGAAAAAAAAAAGTTTCTAAAACCACCTTAACATTGAGAAACGGAGGCAAAACCCTGTGGAATCCCTGAGTTGAGGACACCGAGCTGGGAGTCTGCAAAGAACAAGGTGCTATGGAATAAAAACAAATCAACCTACCAAAACTGAATCACGAATAAACAGAAACTCTGACTAAACCAAAACAAGTAGGGAGACTGAATCAGTAACCAAGCACTTCCCATGAAAAAACCCAGACCCTTGTTTGACTCATTACTAATTCTACAAAACATTTAAGGAAGAATTAACATCAATCCCTTTCAAACTATTCTAGAAAACTGAAAAGGAGGGAACATTTTCAAGTTCATTCTATGAGGCCAGTATTACTCTGACAGCAAAGCCAGACAAAGACACTATTTGAAACAAAAACTGTCCAGGTGCAGTGGCTCAGGCCTGTAATCCCAGCACTATAGGAGGTTGAGGCAGGAGGACCATTTGAGCCCAGGAGTTCAAGACCAGCCTAGGTAATAAAGGGAGATACCATCTCTACAAAAAATAAAAATAAATTGAAAAAAAAAAGAAAAATTACAAGCCAATATCCCTGATGAACACAGATATAAAAATCCTCAATAAAATTCTAGAGACAAAATTGTACACATATTAAAAGGATCATATACCATGACCAAGTGAGCAAGTGGGATTTATCCCTGGGATGCAAGGATGGTTCAACATACAAGAATCAATAAATTTGACACATCATATTAACAAAATATGAGCAACTTTATATGATCATGTAATATATGCACAAGTAGGACAAAATTCAACATCCTTTCATGATTAAAAACTCTCAAAGAATCAAGTATAGAATCAATGTACCTCAATATAGTAAAGGCTAGATATGACAATCTGACAGCTAACATTATACTCAATGGTAAAAAATTGAAAGCTTTCCTCTAAAATCAGGAAAAAGAAAAGGATGCTCACTCTCACAACTTGTAGTCAATGAATGGCATACTAAAAGTCCTAGCCAAAGCAATTAGGCAATAAAAAGAAATTTTAAAACTCCAAATAAGAAAAAAAGAAAAGAAGATCATGACTTTCTGCAATAGAGAGGATCCTGTATGTAGAAAACTCTGACTATCCAATTTAAAAAAAAAAAAAAAAGACTAGAATTAATAAGTGAATTCTATAAAGTTGTAGGATAATAAAAAAATAAACGTAAAAAGATCAGTAACTTTTTTTGCTTTTTTCTTCTTTAAAAATTTATTTCTTTTCCTGCCAGAAGTATAAAAACAATCAGTAACATTTCTATACAGTAACAACAAACTATCCAAAAAAGAAATTTTTTTTAAAAATCCCATATTAGCATCAAAAATAATACAATACAGAGGAACAAATTTAACTAAGGAAGTGAAAGATCTTTGCATTGAAAACTGTAAGATATTGATGAAAGAAGTTGAAAAAGGCACAAATAAATGGAAAAAATGCTTATGTTCATGAATTGAAAGAATTATCATTAAAATATGCAAAGCAATCTACAGATTGAAGGCAATTCCTATCAAAATTCCTAATTAAAATTTCAATGGTAAAAAAAATGCCATTAGAATTACCAAATTGAAAAAAAAAAAAAAATCCTAAACTTCTTATGGAGCCATAAAATACCCTGAAAGCTAAAGCAATTTTTACAAAGAACAAAGCTGGAGGCATCATACTTTCTTGTTCCAAACTATATTTACAAAGTTATATTAACCAAAATAGGATGATACTAGCATAAAAACAGATACATGGCCAATGGAAGAATAGAGAGAGCCCAGAAATAAACCCACACATATACAATCAACTCACCTTTGACAAGGGCACCAAGAATACACAATAGAAAAAGGATAGTCTCTTCAATACACAGTGTTGGGAAAACTAAACACCCACATGTAAGAGAATGAAACTGGATCCCCATCTTACACCATACACAAAAATCAACTCAAAAAGAACTAAAGACTTAAATATAAGACCTGAATCTGTAAAACTCCTAGAAGAAAAAATAAAGGAAAAGTTCCTTGACATTGCTGTTGGCAATGATTTTTTGAAGATGACACCAAAAGCACAGGCAACAAAAGCAAAATTAAACAAGTAAGACTACAGTAAACTAAAAAGCTTCTACACAACAAAGGAAATAACCAAATAAAAAGATAATCTGAAGAATGTGAGAAAATATCTGCAAATTGTATAACCTATAAGGGAACTAATACAAATAGGTAAGGAACTAATGTAACTCAGTAGCACAAAAAATATAGCTCAATTTTCAAAATCTGCAAAGGACCTGAGCAGATAGTTTTCCAAAGAAGATAAACAAATGACCAAAAGATGTATGAAAGTGCATCACTGATCACCAGGTAACTACGTATCAAAACCACAATGATATATTCCTCACACCTATTAAGATGCCTCTTATAAAAAAGACAAAAGATAACAAGTGTGGACAAAGATGTAAAGAAAAGGGAGCACTATACACTGTTGGTGGAAATATAAATTAGGACACCATTATGTAAAACATATGGAGGTTCCTCAAAAAATCAAAAACAGAACATTAGTTATATGATCTAATAAGCTCTCTTCTGGTTACATAGTTAAAGAAAATGAAATCAATATGACAAAAAGACACCTGTACTCTCATGTTCATTGTAACACTGCTACAGCTTGCATACTGCTTGTCCCCGCAAACAGTTAAAGTTTGATACCCAGGCCAGGCGCAGAGGCTTACCCCTGTAATCCCAGCTCTTTGGGAGGCCAAGGCAGGCAGATCACTTAAGGTCAGAAGTTTGAGACCAGCCTGGCCAACATGCTGAAACCCTGTCTCTACTAAAACTACAAAAATTAGCTGGGCATGGTGGCAGGTGCCTGTAATCCCAGCCACTCAGGAGGCTGGGGCCGAAGAATCCCTTGAACCCAAGAGGCAGAGGTTGCAGTGAGCTGAGATCACACCATTGCACTCCAGCCTGTCTCAAAAATAAGATGATAAGATAAGATAAAATAAAATAAAATTTCATCCTCAATGTGGTGGTACCGGTAGGTGGGGCCTAGTGGAAGGTGTTTGGGTCATGAGGGCTCCTTCCATGTGGGTGGCTGAGTCCTATTCTCCCAATAGTTGAGTTTTCACTTTGGCAAGACTGGATTAACCCTTGTAGCAATGGGTTAGTTCCCACAAAAGTGGATTATTATAAAGTCCCTGGGTTTTCTCTCTTTGCATGTCTCCATTTCCCTTTTATTTTTCTCCTTGTTTTATGACATAGCACAAAAGTTCTCACCAGAAGCCAGGGCTATGACCTTGAACTTCCCAGCCCACAGAACTATAAGCTAAATAAGCCTCTTTCTTTATAAAATGCCCAATATTAGGAATTCTATTATAGCAACAGAACTTGGACTAGGACAGGCATTATTCATAACAGGCAAGATATAGGAACAACCCCCAACAGATGAATGAATAAAGAAATTGTAGTGCCGGGCGTGGTGGCTCAAGACTGTAATCCCAGCACTTTGGGAGGCTGAGGCGGGTGGATCACGATGTCAAGAGATCGAGACCATCCTGGTCAACTTGGTGAAACTCCGTCTCTACTAAAAATACAAAAAATTAGCTGGGTATGATGGCTCGTGCCTGTAATCCTAGCTACTTCAGGAGGTTGAGGCAGGAGAATTGCCTGAACCCAGGAGGCGGAGGTTGCAGTGAGCCGAGATCGCGCCATTGCACTCCAGCCTGGGTAACGAGCGAAACTCCGTCTCAAAAAAAAAAAAAAAAAGAAATTGTAGTAAATATAATCTGTGTGTGCATGTACGTGTGTGCATGTATATACACACATACAGTAGAATATTATTCAATCACAAAAAAGAAGAAAATCTTGTCATTTTTGAGAACAGGGATTAATCTAGAGGGCATTATGCTAAATGAAAAAGCCAGGCATAAAAAGACAAATACTGTATAATCTCACCCATATGTGGAATTTTAAAAAGTCAAACTCAGAAAAAGAGAATAGAATGATGGTTGCCAGGGGCTAAGGGTGAAGAAAATGGAGAGATTTTGGTCAAAGGGAACAAAGTTGCAGTTACGCAGGATCAATACGTCCTGGAGATCTAATGTACAGTATGATAACTAGAGTTAATAATAATTTATTATATACTTTGAATTTGCTAAGAGAGTATGTATCTTAAGTGTTTTCCACATGAAAAGAAATAGTAACTATGTAAGTGATGGATAAGTTAATTAACTTGATTGCGATAATCATTATATAATATATATCAAAATATAAGGCATACCATAAATACATACAGTTTTTATAAAAAATAATTATAGAATTTTCATAACAAAAATAATATGTGTACGTGGAAACTTCTAAGGAGACAGAGGGAGAGACAAGGAAAGAACTCAAAGAATAATGGCTAAATTTTTTCAAAATCTGATGAAAAATAAATACAGATCAAAGAAGGTCAATGAACCCAAGCACAAGATGCATGAAAAAGGCAACACTACCAATACCATATTTGTATCAGCCTTGGGATATTCAAATTTTCATAATGATAATATAATAATTTTCAAAACTGGTTATATATATGAAATTCCTTCAACAGCATAACTCATTGTAATGAGTTCTTGGATATCTTCATTTTTCTTACAATATTTTAAATTTTTCCCCTATAAATACAGCAGGAATTGACTAGTCTCCTTTCCTGCATCATTTATCTCATGGTGCCCAGAATTATAAGCATGTTCCTAACTGGTGAATGTTTTAAAAAAACCAAAGGACTAAGGTTACTTGATAAATCAGAGGAATATGAATCATCTGAGTTAACTATGTCCTTCAATGTCAGGAGAATTTCACTTTCTCTTAAAGCCTTTCTAACAATAGAAAGGTGAAACTTTTAAGACCTTGTCATTTTTTTGAGAGGGGGTCTCACTCTACCACCCAGGCTGGAGTACAGTGGAGCATTCTCGGCTCACTGCAGCCTCCACCTCCCAGGTTCAAGTGATTATCTTGCCTCAGCCTCCCAAGTAGCTGGGATAACAGGCATGTGCCACCACAACTGGCTTATTTTTGTATTTTTAATAGAGTCGGGGTTTCACCATGTTGGCCAGGCTGGTCGCAAGTGATTTGCCCACCTCGGCCTCCCAAAGTGCTGGGATTACAGGTGTGACCCACAGCACCTGGCCTAAGACCCTGTTATTTCAAGTATTACATATTCTCAGATCATCAAACACTAATAACCAAAATGAGTACAAATAAAAACAAAAATACTATGTAGACAAAGATCAATTAAATATTTTTAAATAAAATCAATATAATCAAATTAAATGATTAGTTTCTAATGACTGGTACCAAAGATGCTGAGCTGCATTAGCTCAGTCACTGTTCAATCTCAAAAGTTAGAGAACCATATGACTACCAGGATATTACTACTGCTATTAAAAAAGTAAATCTAAGTATCTAAACACAGATTAGGCCAGAACATAAATTAAGAAATTATATTAGCTTTTCTTTCCCAATAATTTTCCAGCTTCTTGGTGCTCCTCAATTGCTTTTATTCCTCTTGGACTTAAAGGCTACCTTACTTGTTCTTCTGAAGAACAGTAACCTGAAAAATAACCGGCCATAGTCACCTCTATTCTTCAGAAGTAAATTACCTAACCTCATAGTTTTCTCCTACCAAAAATTAAGTGTTGAATAAAAGACCTTCACAGTCCCTTTCAGGGCCAGCACCCTGTGATCTTTTCCTATTTATTAACAGCTACTTCCTTATTTAGTGCCATCCTCACAAACTCCTTGAGTTTTATAGCTCATATCCAGAGAAGATTCCTCTGTTGATCCAGCTCTAGCAGAGCATTGTTAAAACAGTAATGGCCTATTTGAAAATTTAAAAGAAAAGAATGAACTATAGTTAGGATTCTGGGAGATTTTTATCTCTTCTTTAGCTTCTTTTTTTACATTCCTGCTCTCCACTCTTTCCCATTCCCTTTCCACATCCTAGACAAGCTATTCTGTTATTTCCTATTTCCTGTACTTCCAGATTCTCCTTCATTGGCTCCATCAGGGTCAACATTTTTTTAAAAAAACAAAGTACTCTCTTTCCTCCTCCAACCCAATCAACCTTTTCATCTACTGCCTTACCCATCTTTTTTCAAACGCCTCAAATACACTTCTAGGGAAAACAAAAAAATTAACTCAGTACTTATTCCCAGAAGGTATAAACTAGTCTGTACCCTCAGGAGATTCCTTCTTCTGAATCTCTAACAAAAAATGCTTTTTTTCCTCTCTCTCACACATAGAACCAACAGGTGGAAATGATGGTCTCCATTAGCTCTTTCCAACCCTACTCCTATTAAAGCTAACTTTGCTTATCTAAATGACCCCCTGCTTCTCCTCATTAATATTACCAACCTCTTGCACACTCACCGACATTCAATAAAACACCAAAAATAAATCAACAAGCTAACTCAAACTCCTACAGGCTGAGGCAGGAGGATCACTTGAGCCCAAAACTTCAAAACAAGCCTGGGCAACATAATGAGACCCCAGCTCTAAAAGTGAAAGAAAAAACAAAAAACAAAAAACCTGGGCACAGTGGTGCACACCTGCAGTCCCTGCTACTTGGGAAGCTGAGGTAGAGGATCACTTAAGCCCAGGAGCTAAAGGCAATAGTGAGCTATGAGCATACCGCTGCATTCCACTGATATTCCTTTTATCAACACTATGAAGAAAATATCTTCATCTTATAAATATGGAGTTTAAATGTCAGAGAAATTAATCTATCTAAAGTCACACAATTAAATAATGGAAGAGCTCAGATTCGAATATAAAACTCTTTGTTTTTTTTTTTTTTTTTTTTTTTTTTTTGAGACAGAGTTTCACTCTTGTTGCCCAGGCCAGAGTGGAATGGCTCAATCTCGGCTCACCCTCTGCCTCCAGGGTTCAAGCGATTCTCCTGCCTCAGCCTCCCAAGTTGCTAGGATTACAGGAATGTGCCACCACACCCAGCTAATTTTGTATTTTTAGTAGGGATGCCCTGTCTCTATGTTGGTCAGGCTGGTCTCGAACTCCTGACCTCAAGTGATCCGCCCACCTCAGCCTCCCAAAGTGCTGGGATTACAGGTGTGAGCCACTGCACCTGGCCATAAAACTAATTCTTAATATGCTAGACCTGACACTATCTGATGCTTGGAGGGAAAAGTGTGGGAACGTAAAGGTCTTAATATCTAAAAACAACTTTAAGAATAACTACCTAAACAGGCGCAGTGGGACACACCTATATCCCAGCACTTTGGGATTACAAGCTAAGGCAGGAGGAACACTTGAGCCCAAAGCTTCAAGACGAGCCTGGGCAACATAGTGAGACCCTGGCTCTAAAAATTAAAAAAAAAAAACTGGGCATGGTGGTGCACACCTGCAGTCCCTGCTACTTGATAGGCTGAAGTGAAAGGATCACTTAAGCCCAGGAGTTAAAGGCAACAGTGAGCTATGAGCACACCACTGCACTCCAGCCTAAGCGACAGAGCTAGACCCCGTTTCTAAAAATAAAAAAGAATAACTACCTACGTAAACCAAGCAGAATATTTTTAAACTGGCTACAAATTACAGAGTACTCTTTAATCTTTATTTAGTACTTAATCATTAAAAGTGAAGAGCCATAAGGAAAAGCACTCTACTACTTTAGGCTACCAACTTTGCAGTATGCGTATATGTAAAGAGAAGTCACTCTAGGGCAAGATTAGTGAGTCACTCTTCATATGACATGCTCTGTGAGAAGCTATGGATATGAATAGAAAGAGGCCTCTCATTGTAACTGCCTTTCTAACTAAAATAATGACCTACCCCTCAAATCTTCCTAAAAAGAACAATTACATAAAATCATCATCTTACCTAACCAGCCACAATACCTCACTGGATAATTAGAAATAGTACTAACTACTTTAAGGCCGTGACAAAGACAGCACACATTTTCCAGTGCCCCAGGAAAATAAATGACTGATTTGAGATTTTTAAATTTTAGAATATTTTCAGAATTCTGAGTTGTAAATTAATATTATTTAAAAATATTGTTTTTATCTGAAATATAAAATGTAATTTTAAAAGACGTATCCTTTTTTTTTTTTTTTAGCCAGTCTTGCTCCACCACCCAGTGGCACAATCACAGCTCACAGAAGCCTTGACTTCCCAGACTCAGGCGATTCTCTCACCTCAGCACCCCAAGCAGCTGAGATCAAATACACACACTGCAAACCACCAAGCCCAGCTAACTTTCTTCTTGTATTTTTTGTAGAGATGAAGTTTCACCATGATGCCTACCAGGCTGGTCTAGAACTCCTGGACTCAAGCAATCCACCCGCCTTTGCCTCCCAAAGTGCTAAGATTACAGGCATATGGCCAACTGTCTAAATTCTTAAATGTGACTTTTTTGGCAGTGTTGTTTTGTGACCAAAAATAAAATGATTCCTAGAAATAAACACATCACCTATTTCATAATAAAAAGGAGGAATAACAATTGAATTTACAGAAATTTTATTCTCATCTACCCTAAAAAAAGAGACCAGCTGCATACATTAAATAACATCTCAGGTTTCTAAAATAATTAACATGAACCCTGCAATGCCTATTTCATGCTTAGGAAGCCTATAGAGGTAAATAATACCGGTTATACTAAGATTAAAACATGAAATAAAGAAAGTAAACTTTGTACTCAACTCTTGAAAAAGATAAAACTACATACAAGGGGAAAATGTGTATCTTTTAGAAATGCATAGTATATCCTTTCTTGCTTTCTACCTTTGAACTAGCAGCTGTGTAGTGAGGTAAATCAGTATTTCACAAACAGGTAATAATTTAAGTGTTCTAAGTTTATTATACCAAAAAGTACTTATTCTACAACACTGGATCAAAGAACAAACTACCACAGGAGTTACAATAAAACATTGAAAATAAATCAACAAGATAACTCAAGCTGGAAAAATAACTAATAGTTTCATAAATAGGTTTTCACTGAAGACTATACCTCCAACTACTTGTTTGCTTTCTTCTTGCTTGAATTTTTTTTAAGATGCAACATAAAAATTCCATGAAGAACGCATAGTTTGTACACCACACAATAACTCAAAATAAACGGTTCTGTGAAACAACAGTTTTTACTGTGAGTTTGCCCATTACATAGGAAGAATGCGTTTGGAGTCTCTGTGTCCTTATGGAATATAGAAATCCAGAAAACAACTCCTTAAATTTCCCTAAAACTGAAGTTTTCAAAGACTCAATTGCAAGTTCAAAGGAAATTTTAGATACTTTCCATTCATAAGAGCCTCTCTTCATTTTCTCCAATGCTTCTCGGTTTCCCTAAACTAGTGGTTCACACCTCTGACTGCAATAAGAAGCAACTGCAAGCTTTTCTTTTTCTTTTGAGACAGTGTCTTGTTCTGTTGCCCAGGCTGGAGTGCAGTGCATGATTTCTGCTAACTGCAACTTCCACCTCCTGGCAGGAAGGACCAGGCCCCAATGCTCAGCTAATTTTCCTTTATTTTTGGTAGAGACAGGGTTTTGCCATGTTGCCCAGGCTGGGCTTGAACTCCTGCAATCAAGTGATCTGCCCACCTCAGCCTCTCAGAGTGCTAGGATTACAGGCGTGAGCAACCATGTCCTGCCCAGCAACTGCAAGCTTTTTAAAAACATCAATTATTGGCTCTATAGCCATAGATTCTTATATGATACGCTTTGGATGGGATCTACACAACAGTACTTTAAAGCTCCACCACTGATTCTAACATTTAAGTTCTGCTGTAACAAAATATTTTGTGCCTAATAATCATGGGATTGTACAAAAATTACAAAATAAAAACCACAGGGCTTATGGACAAATGGGGTTAGAGGCATAATACTCAAGAAATTAATCAGGGACACATTTTTTTAAAAACAGAAACCTAATTTTTAAAACTTTGCATAGTTTTATACATATTAAATGTTAAGAAGCAAATGACTACTATATTAACATGGTACTTTATTTTGAAAAGACCTGAAGTTTGCTTATATCAAAGAAGGTTTCAGAAAGGTTGTAACTTGTGAATTACTGTAAAGTGGGAGAATTATCCAAAATTTGACAGAAAGTTAAAATACCACACGTGGATGAGTGTAGCTCATAACAAAAAGGTAAAGGAAGGTAGCCAGTAAAAGACTGACATGTGTGTCTACTATGTATTCCTACACAGGTTGGTTCAGCTAGTTATAGTTTTCTGCATTCACCTAGTATTTCTTCAGGTTTCAATATAAACAAATGAAAAATTAGTATTAAGCTCACATGTTCCTAATATGTCAATTGTGTGGGAACAAATTCATTTTTTTTAAAATAGATTAAAGCATGTATGTATATGGGGGGGGGGGTGTTATATAGTTAGCCAGTTATTAATTAGTTAAGACAGGGTCTTGCTATGTTACCCAGGCTGGCCTTGAATTTGCAGCATCAAGTAGGCGATCCTCTCATTTCAACCAAGTTTTCAAATGTTGAAATAACTTCAACCAAGATTTCAATGTTTTTAAATCCAGGCTTAAAAATTACTGCTTTAAAGATACACATAGTTGAAACCCTAGTTGTACAGACTCAAGTTACACTATATATATACACACACACACACACACACACACACACACACACACACACATATATTATGTGACCATTAAATAAGAAGACTGATTCATCTTACTGATGTAAGCATTTTTCATTACTTTTTATTCCTATGTGGTATATGTAACATTACCAATATTTCAATTCACTTCATGTTTAAAAGGTAAGGCATACTTCCTCTTAAATACGTTGCATTATTTGAGGATTATAAATAATCACTGTACTATGTCAGAAGCTGACTATGCTATGCAGACAGATATAATTTTACATGAATAAGGAGACAAAGTAAAATTCATCTTCAGTACAGAAAACAGGTCTTCAAAATATAATAGCTGTTAAACACATGAAAAGATGTTTAATTTCACTCTTTTTAAAGAAATATAAAATAAAAGCACCCTAGATATCATTTCTTACCAATCAGAATAACAAAAAGACAAAAGTCTGAGAAAAAACTCTGTTGCCCAGTTTAAGTAGACACTTACCTCTTCCTAAGTTTCTGCTGAATATGGAAAATTATACAATACACATAGAGGAAATTTATATAAATATAAATTTATAATTATATTGGCAATATATAACAAAAATAGGTAAGAGGTACATTTACATTTTGGCCTGAAAATATCATTTCCAAAAATTCACCCTGAAGACAACCATGTTGCAAAAATACATCTGTTCAAAGATATCCATTGCAGCATTAATTGTAATTGCAAATACTGTGAAACCTAAACTTCCATACATAGTAAATTGACTGAATATTCAAATATTTTCTCCACTAAAAGAAACCAGGACTCCTAGGAAAAAGGGTTTATTCCAGGAATGTAGAAAAGAAAATTAAAGATGAGATTGCAATATCTCATTATGCCAAGCAATAATGGAAAAATAGACACCAGGTATTTGAGGAGGGGGCGGGGGGGGAAGATGGCTACCTAGGTCTCTATCTTCTAATATTTCCTCCAATAGGAATACAAAAAAATGAAAAAAGAAAAGAAAACCACACAAAATACATGCCCTCGGGATTAAAGACAGAATGCACACACTTCAAAATAACTATAAATGTCAGAGGCATTCACACCAGAATGACTCCATTTTGAGTAAGAAAAATGAAGCTGGGACTTGCTGAGCTGCATTCCCAGAAAGTTAGGTATTTCTAGCCTCTAGATGTTTATGGTTAAGGGAACAGATTGATAATGTTTACTAAACAGATCTAGACTTAGGAGTGTCCTGATAACCCGGTATCTTGAGAACAGAAACATTCCTAATTTTGCTTTAAAGATAATATCAATTATTGCAAAACATAGTATTCTTTATCACAAAACCTTATATCAGAGCACATCTCCCCATGATCTTTTTTTATCCTGTATATAAACAAGTATTGTACCTAGGGTGGACACGTTCCTCCTTTTACTTTCAGGAATGCCCTACTCTGTTTATGGAGTAGCTGTAATCCCTACTTTACTTTCTTAATAAACCTACTTTCGCTTTGCACTGTGGACCTGTCCTGAATTCTTTCTTGTGCGATATCCAATAACCCTCCCTTGGGATCTGCACTGAGACCCCTTTCCTGTAATGTAAACAAAAAATGAAAAATTACCAAATCACAGATTCGTGTGATTTCCATGTTCATGTTCTAAATAAAAAGTCACTAAAGAGATACAACAACTATTAAATAAATGAAATTAGTGACTGTGTAAATGAATTCTGGATGAGAGTGAAAAAATAATTGCCAAAAAAGGACAGTATTGGGACAGTTGACTAAAGTTGGATATGGACTGTATTTTCAAAAATAGCATATGACAATGCTAAATTCCTCAAATGTGATCATTACATTGTGGATATGCTCTTTAAAAATGTATGCCTAACTAGGAATAAAGGAACATAATACCTTCAACTAATTCACTAATGGTTTAGGAAAACTAGTAATAGATATTTATATTAAGAAAGAAGGAAAGTCACAGAACAAATATGGTAAAATGTTAACAACTGATGAATCAATTGAGTAAAGAACACAGAGGAGTTCTTTGTTTTATTCTTGAAATTCTGCTGTAATTTTTAATTTTTAAAAAATAAAGATATAAACATCACTAATTCCAAGACTTCCATTTCCAGTCAAGATAGAAAAACAGGAACTGACTTATCCTCTGCCTAGAACAACTACAAACTAAACAAAAATATATGAAGCAGCATTCAAGACACAGGACACTACATATGAAGGACACTAATTCCTGAGAGACTATAAACAAATAAATTGAGCCCAGCTCACTAAATAGAGAAAATGTCCAGGCCACAACATAGGAAGGAAGAGCCAGTCCAAACCCAGTAATTTCTATGTGTTGAGGAGACTGAGTTCAGAGCACACATACATGAAAGTAATCAGAGTACTGAAGAAAGGACATGAGTTATTAGAGAGGAGAGATCTGCACAAAAAGAAAACTCAGGAGGTCAGCAAAGACTCCCCTCAATTATTTAGCTAAGTACTGATCAACTCAAGGGTGCACGGAAACAACTCAATACTCAAGAAACAACCACATAAAAAAAATTCTAAGATACCATCTAGAACTCACACAGGGCTATGAATCATATCAGGTCCCAAGAACAAAAGTTTAAAACCTAATAACACAGGGAGCTTCTCTTTGAGTACTGAGAATGATTTTATCCCATTAGAGGAGATAAATTCACCTCAGACTCTGTACCTCTTGTAACACCTAACAAACATAAAAGAAAGAGCCAAAAGGATCAAATTGGCTGGGTGCAGTGGCTCATGCCTGTAATCCCAGAACTTTGGGAGGCCAAGGTAGGGGATCACTTGAGATTAAGAGTTGGAGACCATCCTGATCAACATGGTGAAATCTTATGTCTACTAAAAATACAAAAATTAGCCAGGTGTGGTGGCGCATGCCTGTAATCCCAGCTACTCAGGAGGCTGAGAGAGAGCCAGGAGAATCACTTGAACCTGGGATGCAGAGGTTGCAGTGAGCCGAGATCGTGCTACTGCACTTCAGCCTAGATGGCAGAGCGAGACTCTGGCTCAAAAAAAAAAAAAGGATCAAAACAAAATTTTTAAAAAAGTTAATTACATATATATACACACACACACACACACACACACACACACACATATATATATATATCTACAGTACCTAAAAAAGGTAAAATTCACAATGTCAGGCACTGGATCAATGATTACCAGGTGGGAGATGCAGAAAAATACAACTCAAAATGAGAAGAAAAATCAATCAATCAAAACTGAATCAGAAGTAACACACGATAAAACACAGAAACAATGAAAGTTACTATGACTATATTCTATATATTCACGAAACTAGAGAAAGGAATAAATATATTAAGCCGAGAGTTACACAATATAAAAGAAATTCCAATCAAACTTCTAGAGATATTTTTGACTTGTTCATTTTTAACATGGAAATGGCCCAAATACTTGATTTCTGTTTATTCTCTAAAATTGTTCCACCCTAAACAATGGGTGTAGAACAAAAGGAAGAGCTGAGTTTTGGCAGGTACAAGAAAATGAAGGAATGGTACACAGGCATAATTTAAATTTCAATATTGGCAAGAAAGAAAGTAATGTTGCCAGAAAAGGAGTGAAAGAGAAAGAGACACTGCTGGAAATAAGCAGTCAGGGAAAGAATTAAAGTTAACCTCATTAATAGGGTCACTAAAGGAAGTTGGAAATAAAAATATCTGAGCTGAAAAATACAGTGGGTAAAATTAACTACAGATTAGACATTGAATAAAAGTAAAATTAGTGAAGTAATAGACAACAATAAAAACTAACCACAATAAAACACAGAGAAGAAAAAAATGCAGCATAGTAAACTGTAGGACAATGTTAAACAGCCAAATCCACAAGTAATCAGGGTCCTCAAAGAAGACAAAAGGAAGAGGGAGCACTAAAAAACAATTCTTTTTCAGTAATGCCTGAAAATTTTCCAAAATTGATGAAAACTGTACTAGCCCAAGGGTTTAAGAAGGTCAACAAGGCCCTAGCACAAATATGTAGATGAAACATAAAGTCAGATAACAAATTGCTTAACATCAGTAACAGAGGCAAAATCTTAAGTGCAAATTTTTCATGAGAAACAACGCAAGCAAGATGATAATATAGCAACATCTTTAAAATATGTAAAGAAACTGCCAATTAGGATTTCTATACATGTAAAACATTGTTTTCAACAGTTTTTTTATACTTTCAGTATAAAGATATTTTTACAGTTTCAAACCTAAAACAAAAAAACAATTTTCAGTAGACTTGCACTATAAGAAATGTGAAAGTTCTTCAAGCAGAAAGAAAATAATACCAGCTAGAAACCTAAATCTACATAAAGAAAGGAAAAGTACCATACATTGTAACTGAATGAGAAAATTTAAGCCTAGGATTGGCTCTTCATTTGGCAGAACTTCTCCAACTAGAATACCACAGTCAGACCTGGTCCAAGGCTCACATAGTTAATTACAGGCCCTACAACCCTAGGGCTTATTCCTATGACAAAAAGTGGAGTGGAGGAGAAGGCTCAGGTCCCGAGGGCATTGTTCTGGCCTTGGCCATGTCGGCAGCCATTACCTACCTTCTTCAAGATTGTTGTGCATAGAGGCCCTTCTCAAGGAGTTTATTCTCCTAGGGCAGTTTTATGGTCAGGCCTATGTTAATTGAACTCTTGCTAGCGAATAGTGGCACCCACTGCCCAAGCCTCACTGGCCTAGTTCTTCAAGGACGTGCTGGTACAGGGCCACTAAGTCCGGCAGTCCTCATGTCCTTAAGGTGGCCAAAAAGGACGTTAGACAGTGATGGTATGCCCATGATGCCGGTAAGCTGATTAAACCTAGCACATGCTGGTGGTGGTGGTGGTGGTGGGGGTGTCCCAGAAGATGTTCACGCAGCTAGGGTGCAAGGAAAACTGCAAGGTGCTGGAACTGGAGGACACCTCAGGGCTAGCAGTTGCAAGGAATAACCAGGGATGCAGGCATCCCTGTGTTCAACTTCAGATGGGTGCTACTCTTCCCAAGGCAAAATCATCCTTAAGGTGTATCCTGGATGACTAGGACCAATTTGACCCACAATCTTTGAAGAAGCAGCAGCTCATTCTTTCTGTCAAACAGCGTGGCTGTGATACCCTCTGCTGAGTGGAGAAATCTGGCCTCCTAAGGGAAGTATAAATTATAACACACTTCTACAATTAGACCTTCGACAATTAAACCTTTTCTGCCCCCTATATGCAAGTTTTTTTTTTTCTCTAAGGGATAATCCTCAGCTATTTAAGGCCTGTAACCTATACCCTACAGGTCCCTCCTCAGGACTACCCCCGTATCCAGGACTCCCTGTGGCTCCTCCCTTCACCGATATGGACTAGGTCTCCTCAGCTCTATAACCCAAGAGGAATCAGGGAAGGCTGAAATGGCCAAGGCACCTCAGGCTACTAGGATGCCCCAACTCTGCCCCCTACAGGCAGTAGAAGGAGAATTTGGCCCATCCAAAGTACATAGTCCCTTTTCACTTTCTGACTTAAAGCAAATCAAGGAAGACTTAGGAAAATTTTCAGATGACCCGGACAAGTACACAGACGTCTACAGAACCTGGGTAAGTCCTTTGAATTAGATTGGAAAGATATCATGTTATTGCTTAGTCAGACCCTCACCAGCAATGATAGAGGCTGCTCTAGTAGCAGGTCAAGAGTTTGGGGACCCCTGGTACCTCAGGCAAGTACATGACCAAATGACATCAGAGGATAATAAATTCCCTAGAGGTAGACAGGCAGTCCCCAGCATGGATCCTTGCTGGGATTCTGACTCAGAACATGGGGACTGGAGTTGTAAGCACCTACTGACCTGCATACTTGAGGGATTAAGGTGAACTAGGAAAAAGCCCATGAACTATGCAATGTTATCTACCATAACTCAGGGAAAGGAAGAAAACCAAACAGCCTTCCTTGAGCAGTTACGAGAGGCCTTAAGAAAGTATACTCCCCTGTTACCAGACTCCATCGAGGGTCAGCTAATACTAAAAGACAAATTTATTACACAATCAGCAGCAGACATTAGGAGGAAGCTCCAGAAGCTGGCGCTGGGGCCAGAACAGAGTCTAGAATCATTACTAGCAAACTTGGTGTTCAATCTAGCAACCTTGGTGTTCTATAATAGAGACCAGGAGGAACAGGCTAAAAGGGACAGGAGGGACAAGAAAAAGGCCCTAGTCTTGGCCTTCAGGCAAGCAGACCTAAGAGGCTTGGAAAAGGGAAAGGATGGGTTAGCCACCAGTCTGGCAGAGCTTGCTACCACTGCAGCCTGTCGGGACACTTTTTTTTTTTTTGAAACATAAGACCATATACTGCATGTTCTCACTTACGGGTAGGAGCTAAATATTGGATACACATGGACATAAATATGAGAAAACAGACACTGGGAACTATAAGGAGGGGAGGGAGAGAGGGCAGCCAGGGATGAAAAACTACCTATTGGGTACTATACTCACTACCTGAATGACGGTTTCAGTCATATCCCAGACCTCAGCATCATGCAATATACCCTTATAACAAACCTGCACATGCACCCCATGAATCTAAAATAAAAGTTGAAAATTATAAAAAATATATGTTGGCCAGGTGTGGTGGCTCATGTCTGTAATCCCAGAACTTTGGGAGGCAAGGGGGGCAGATCCCTTGAGGCCAGGAGCTTGAGATCAGCCTGGCCAACATGGCAAAAACCCATCTCTACTAAAAATACAAAAATTATCTGGGTGTGGTGGTGAATGCCTGTAATCCCAGCTACTTGGGAGGCCAAGGCATGAGAATCATTTGAACCTGGGAAACTGTGCTATTACACTCCAGCCTGGGCAACATAACATGATTCTGTCTTAAAAAATAAAATAAAATAAAAAATAAAGCCAATGAAGCAGATTCACTTTCATTCATCAGTTTGGGAATTCTTAATACTGTTGGTATAAAGTGTTAAAAAAGAGAAAATAGTCAGGCGTGGTAGTGGGTACCTGTAATCCCAGCTATTCCGGAGGCTGAGGCAAAAAGATATTGCTTAAGCCAAAAAACCAGCCTGGGCAACATACCAAGACTTCATTCCAAAAAAGAGAGAGAGAGAAAGATGGTAAAATGCCCAATATAGGTAAGTGTTTATTAGATATTGGTCAGAGTGGAGCAGAAAATTCACTATTATTAGAAAGGCTACAATCTATACCTACTCTGATAAATGAAAGGTTGCCTTACATGGTAATAGGTCAATGTGTCCTGTCGGGACACTTGAGAAAGAGTCTCGCACTGTCACTCAGGCTGTAGTGCAATGGCACAATCTCGGCTCACTGAAATCTCCACCTCCTGGGTTCAAGCAATTCTCCTGCCTCAGTCTCCTGAGTAGCTGGCAACTACCGGCATGTGCCACCATGCCCAGCTAATTTTTTTGTATGTTTAGTAGAGAGGGGGTTTCACCATGTCGGCCAGGATGGGCTCAATCTCCTGATCTCATGGTCTGCATGCCTTGGGCTCACACAGTGCTGGGATTAGATGCATGAGCCACCACACCCAGCCCCTACCAGGACACTTTAAGACTGTCTCCAGTGGAACAAACCACCTCCTCATCCGTGCCCACTGTGCCAAAGGGATCACTGTAAGAAACACTGTCCCAGGGGATGAAGGTTCCCAGGGCCTCACGTGGCTAACCAGATGACCCAACAGCAGGACAGAGGGTACCCAGGGCAAGCGCCAACACAAGCCATCACCCTCACTGAGCCCCAGGTAAAGCTAACCATAGAGAACCAGGAGGTCAATCTTCTCCTGGACACTGGCGTAGCCTTCTTAGTTTTGCTTTCCTGTCCTGGATGGTTGTCCTCCAAGTCTGTAACTATCTGAGGAGTCCTAGGACAAGGCATCTCCTGATTATTTCTCCCAGCCCCTAAGCTGTAACTTATGAGAAGGCATAAGTAACTTAAGCCTTATGTAACTTATGCCTTCTCATAAGTTACCTCTTCTCCCATGCCTTCCTCATCATGCCAGAAGGTCCCACTCCCTTACTAGGGCAGGACCTGTTAGCCAGAGCAGGAACCACTATCTATATGAATGTCAGGGAGGAAATCCCTCTCTGCTGCCCATTATTTTCAGAAGGGATTAATCCCGAGGTTTGGGCAATGGAGGGACAATTTGGGCAGGCAAAGAATGCCTGCCCAATTTGAATAAGGCTAAAGGAAAACAGGTGGCTCTTTTCCTTATGAAAGACAGTACCCCCCTAAGACCAGAGGCCAAAAAAGGGCTACAGGATACTGTAAGGCACTTAAAAGCTCAGGGTTTAGTGAGGTCCTGTAACAGCCCTTGTAATACTTTAGGAGTACAAAAACCTAATGGACAATGGAGGCTAAAGGAAGATCTCAAGCTTATTAATGAAGCTGTGATCCCTTTATACCCAGCTGTACCCAATCCATACACCTTGCTCTCTCAAATACCAGGGAAGGGACAATGGTTTACAGTCCTGGACCTTAAGGATGACTTTTTCTATGTTCCATCACACCTGTACTCCCAGTTTCTGTTCACCTTTGAAGACTCTTAAGACAAGATTTCTCAGCTCACCTGGACAGTGTTACCTCAGGACTTTCAAGGTAGCTCCCACCTGTTTGGCCAGGCTCTAGCTCAGGGCCAGGCTCTACCTCCAGGTACCCCAGTTCTTCAATATATGGATGACTTACTTTTAACTGCTAACTCAGAAACCCAGTGTCAGCAGGCCACTAAGGACCTCCTAAACTTTCTAGCCACCTGTGGATATAAGGTTTCCAAATTCAAAGGCCAACTTTGTAGGCAAGAGGTAAAATACAAGGGCTTGTCTTATCTAAGGGCACTCAGGTCCCTGATGGAGAATGTCTCCGACCCATACTGGCCTTCCCCCATCCAAAAACCTTAAAACAGTTGCAGGGACAGGGATTCTTAGGAATAACTGGTTTCTCCGATTGTGGATTCCCAGATATGGTGAAATAGTCAAACCCCTATACACTCTGATTAAGGAAACCCCAAAAGCTAACACCCATCTAATACAATGGGACCCTATAGCTGAGGCAGCCTTTTAGACCCTGAAGCAGGCACTACTGCAGGCTCCAGCTCTAAGCCTTTCTACAGGGAACCACTTCTCCCTATATGTTACGGAAATGTCAGGAGTGACACTGGGGGTTCTCACCCAGAATTAGGGGACCACGCCACAACTGGTGGTATACCTAAGTAAGGAAATTGATGCAGTAGCAAAAGGCTGACCACATAATTGCAGCTGCGGTGGCTATATTGGTCTCAGAAGCTGTTCAAATAGCGCAGGGCAAAGATCTAACTGTCTGGACTTCATATGATGTAGCTGGAATTCTGGCCTCTAAAGGAGGCTTTTGGCTGTCCGACAACCGCTTACTCAAATATCTAATGTTCGAAGGGCCTGTACTTCAGCTGCGCACATGTGCAGCCCTCAACCCAGCTACTTTTCTTCCTGAGGAAGGGGCAGACAAAGAACATGACTGTCAGCAGGTTATAGCCCAAAACTACATGGCTCGAGAGGATCTCTTAGATACTCCTCTAGCCAATCCTGACCTTAACCTATACACTGACGGAAGTTCATTTATGGGAAAATGGAGTTCAAAAGGCAGGATATGCAGTAATCAGTGATCAAACAGTGCTTGAAAATAATTCCCTTCCTCCTGGAACTACTGCTCAACTGGCAGAACTAGTAGCCCTCACTCAAGCTCTAAAATTAGGAAAAGGAAAGAGAATAAACATACACATAGATTCCAAATATGCTTACCTGGTTCTCCACACTCATGCTGCCGTATGGAAGGAAAGAGAGTTCTTAACCTCAGCAGAACTCCCATTAAATATCATACGGAAATTTTAAACTTATTACAAGCTGTCCAAGAACCCAAAGAGGCAGTCTTACACTGCCGAGGTCACCAGAAAGGAGATGAGAAGGAAGCGGAGGGCAATCACTGAGCTGACCTAGAAGCAAAAAGGGCAGCTAGACAAGAATTTATAGAAGGACCTTAAATATGGGAAACCCCTCTCCAGGGAACTAGACCTCAATACTCATCAGAAGAGACAGAGTGGGCAATCTCCCAGGGACATAATCTTCTTCCTTCAGGATGGTTAGCTATTGAGGAGGGAAGAGTACTCCTACCTGCTGCCAGCTGGTGGAAAGTACTTAACACCCTACATCAAACTTTCCACATAGGTATAGAGAATACATATCGAATGGCCAAATCTATATTTATAGAAAAAGATCTCTTCAAGGCTGTCTAACAAACAGTTAAAGGATGTGAAATATGCCAGAAAAATAATCCTTTGGCACATCACAAAGCTCCTCCTGGGGAAGAAAACCAGTCATTACCCAGGTGAGGTCTAGCAAATGAACTTTACCCATATGCCTAAGTCTCGGGATATCAATATCTGTTAGGATGTGTAGATACCTACACAAACTGGGTTGAGGTTTCCCCTGTGGGACAGAAAAAGCCCAAGAGTTCTGATTAATGAAATAATCTCTAGATTCGGACTCCTTCACTGTCTTCAAGCAATAACAGCCTGCCTGCAAGGCTGCAGTGACCCAAGGAATTTCCAAAGCGTTAGGAATACAGTATCATCTCCACCATGCTTGGAGGCCTCAGTACTCAGGGAAAGTGGAGAAGATGAATGAAATTCTTAAGAGATACTTAAAAAAAAAAAACTGGCACAGGAAACCCACCTCCCATGGCCTTTTCTATTACCAATAGCACTCTTAAGGACTTGAAACTCTCCTCAGAAAATAGGACAAAGCCCTTATGAGATGCTTTATGAATGGCCCTTTCTTACCAATGATCTCATATTTAGACAAGGAAGCAGCAGATCTAACAAAAGCTATAACCTCCTTGGCTAAGTACCAACTGGCTCTTAGGACCTTACCTGAAGGACACCCTAGGGAAAAAAGGAAAGAGTTGCTCTGCCCTGGAGACATAGTGCTTGTTAAGTCCCTCCCCTCAGACTTTCCCTCTCTAGGTCCATCTTGGCAAACACCATTTTCAGTTATTCTGTCTTCCCCAACAGCAGTTAAGGTGGTGGGAATTAACTTGTGGATTCATCATACTAGGCTGAAGCCTCAGACACCTCCTGAAGAAAATCATAGGCTCTCCACTCCACAGCCTGAAGTTCAGGAGACAGGCTTTCGTATACCTGCAGGCCTTTAGAGGATCTACATTTGCTCTTTTGACAAGATCCTCAAGAAAGTAACTACTCATGAGTCTAACTTACATCTTGGCATTAGCAGAACTATGATTCTTAACTTTACTGTCTGCGACCAGGCTCTATGCGATCGCCCCGGCAGATTGGCCTACATCTTATAAACCCTCCTTATCCATGGCTTACTGCCTAATTATACTTCTAATAGCTCTCCTCTTCTCCCTCTGATATTATCCCTCCCTTACCAAGACCTCTCTTGTGGTTCTCATTACCTTCTTTTTAGCCACACTCCTCCCCTCAACTTGTGCACACCCTATGTGTAACTGTAAAGCTCACAGTATCACGGAGCTTGTTTAACAACTGGCCGTCCTGGCTCTACTCTCTTCTAGGCCCATTTATAACCATTCTGTTATTGGTGGCCTTTGGGCCTCTCATCTTTAACCTTCTTGTCAAATTCACTTCTTCTAGAATTAAGGCCATGAGGCTACAAATGGTCCTGCAAACGGAATCTCAGATGTCCTTGGCTCATGAGTTCTATTGTGGACCTCTAGATTGACCTGTACCCCTGAAAGACTCCCCTCTGGAGGAAACCTCAACTGCAGGGACCCTTCTATGCCCCAATTCAGCAGGAAGTAGTTAATGAGTGATCAACGCCCATGTCCCAATAGCAGTTGGACTTTCCTGTTCAGAGGGGAGACTAAGGGACTGTGTTAAAGAAACTTCTCTTCTCAGGTCCGCTAGGGGAGGGGTTTCAAATGCAGGAATTTCCCGGCTCCACACCACCATCTGCCATCCGGAGACCACAGGGGTTTCAAATGTAAAATTCTTTGTCTGGTTTTCCCATGCACAAGCCAGGTAGGGAAAGCCAGGTGGGGATCTTTTGTCCCAAATTCCCACAGAAAGCTCTGGGAGGAGGGGGCTCTGTAACTTAGGATTGTAGACCAAGTAGCCAATCCAGTATCAGAGTCAAAGATCAATCACTACGGAGGAAGTCTGAAAGAACTCCTCTTTATTGAATGAGAACATGAATGGGGCGGGAATAACTCAAGGTTTAAAACTTCAGCTGCTCCTACCTGAACAGATTTCCCACTCTGGGTTCCCCTCCCACAACAGCATAAGAGCTGTCTTCTCTCTTCTCTCTCTCTTTCTCTCCTCTCTCTTCTCTCTCCCTCTCTCTCTCTCTCTCTCTCTGTCTCTCTCTCTCTCTCTCTCTCTCTGTGTGTGTGTGTGTAATAAATCACTCTTCCGCAAAACTCTTTGGGTCCATGATTTATTCGAATGGTAAACTCACCGAGCCTCCAGGGCCCCTTTCCTCATTCTTTGGGGTTAGAGAGGCCAAGAACCTACAAGCTCTGGGAGCTGGGTACACCTCTTGATTACAACATGATTATGTAGATAACACAACAAAATCTAAAACAAGCTACAAATAGATGTGTTTCTCAAAGTTTAGGATACAAGATTAACATATAGGAGCAATAAATAATTGAAAACTGAAATTTAGAAAAAATATCATTTACAAGAGCATCAAAAATATTAAATACCTATACATGAATCTGAAAGACCTGTATACTAAAAACTACAACACTATTCAAAAAAAGTTAAGACTTTTTATTCTTCTAAGATAGTGGAGTATCTTTAGTATGCCTCAACCACTTGGAAATAGCAAAGTAGTACATAAAATCAACTCTGCAAGCTTTAATTCAAGAAAGAACCTGAAAATCCACTGGAATCATGAAGGAAACCCCTGATTCCAGGGAGGAGAATGCAGACAAACAGTCCCATGACAACATTCAGCTGATAAAAGGGAGTAAAGCCCCAGTAAGCAAAAAAGGCAGAGCCTCTCTCTGTGACCCACCTTTCCACTGGTGATCTGAGCAACCCAAGATAAGGGAGAACACTTCGTTTCTCCGAAGCCCTGGAGCTAACTTAGAGAGAGGGTTAGAGATGCTGAGAGGGAAAGACACCAGAAAAAGATGCAGGCATTGTACCAGACGGAGGACTAAGAGGAGGAAGCCATTTTTAATCCAGGTGCAAACAATAACAGTTATTCTTTGGTGACCCAGCAATGTGACCAAACGGGAATTTTACTCTTGCATCAGAGATTGAAGAGCTTGCTCTGGAGCAGGGTAGGGGCCTCCGTAGCCTGAATTATGGAAAGTACCTCGGCAGTAGGCACTGGAACTATGCTCTCCCCTGTCACAGGCCTGGGCCAGGAAGAAAGCTGTTATAAGCTGCAGTTTCCCCGAACCGTAAGATTTGCAAGCAAGTCCTGCTTAGCTACACGGAAGCAGTCTGTTTGTCATTACTGAGTATCCCAGCCAGCTCCCCTGAGACTGTGGCGCAGTGGGACCTTCTCCACCCTCAAGGCAGAAGTCCAGGCATTCAAAGAACCCACTTGCCTGGACCAGCAGCCTAAGCCACCCCCACTTTCCTGAGCATAGAACATGGTGCAGCACAGCCTTCTCCAATCCATGCCCCAGCATATCTCCAGGCATTCAGAGCACTCACTTGCCTGGTTCCACAGCCTGAGCTGGCCCACCTTTCCTAGGCATACAACATGGTATTTGGGGGCCCACTCCGCTCCATAACCAGGCAGATCTCTAGGCATCTGGAGCATCCAGTTGCTTGGATCAGCAGTGTGACCTGCCCCACCCTTCCCGTTCACAGGTCCTGGTGCAGGGAGACCC
Organism: Saimiri boliviensis; assembly: GCF_048565385.1. Taxonomy (NCBI): domain Eukaryota; kingdom Metazoa; phylum Chordata; class Mammalia; order Primates; family Cebidae; genus Saimiri; species Saimiri boliviensis. The sequence goes on from NC_133449.1 coordinate 201,411,723, forward strand.
TCTCCACTTTACACCTAGGCAGACCTCCAGGCATTCAGAGCACCCACTTGCCTGTTTCAACAGCCTGGGATGTCCTAACCTTCCTGGACATAGATCATGGAGGCAGAAGCGCCAGGCAGATCTCCAGGCACTTGCTCACCTGGAGAAGCAGCCTGACCCACCCACCCTTCCTGTTCATACAACATGAGGCAATACAGCCCTCTCTGCTCCTCACCAGGGCAGATGTCCAGCCATTTAAATAACCTGCATGCTGGCCGGCACTGGTGGCTCACGCCTGTAATTCCAGCACTTTGGGAGGCTGACACGGGCAGATTACAAGGTCAGGAGATCGAGACCATCCTGGCCAACATGGTGAAACGCCATCTCTACTAAAAATACAAAAAAGAAAATTAGCTAGGTGTGGTGGCACATGCCTGTAATCCCAGCTACTCAGAAGGCTGGGGTAGGAGAATCACTTGAGCCAGGTAGTTGGAGATTGCAGTGAGCCAAGATCACTCCACTGCATTCCAGCCTGGTGACAGAGCAGAACTCTGTCTCCGGGGAAAAAAAAAAAAAAAAAAAAAAAAAAAAGAGCCTGCATGCTCAGATTGGAATCACAAGCCTGTTCGAAGATACAGGTGAAGAAGGGCCCTCTCTTCTTTACTCCCAGGCAGATCTCCAAACAGCTGAAACACCTGCTCCAAACCCAAAGAAAGCTGCCGTGTGGGAGCTTTTCTTTCTCAAAAAAAAAAGAAAAAGAAAAAAGAAAAACAAAATCCTTCCTATGAAGACACTGTGTTGCAGACAGGCCCTCTCTGCTCGACACCAATGCAGATCTCCGTTGGGAGCACCTACTCACCTGAATCAGCACCTTGGGCTGCCCCACCATTCCTGTGCAGAGATTGTGGTGCGTCAGTGCACTCCATGTCCAGGCCGATCTCCAGGCATCTGGAGTACCTACTCTCCTGGATTAGGAGTTTGGACAACTCTCCCTCCCCAGGCAGAGAACTTGGGGCTGAGGAGGTTTCCCAGGCACAACTCTGAACACGTGGTGGATATCCATTGGATTTTCCCTCAGTGCTGGTGCTTCTGCCTGCCACTGGGTGACTTGTAGGCAAGCCTGGCCAGTCCAGCCCCTCACATCTTGCTCCCCAGCCCAGAGAGCTGAGCAGGGAGCTGAGACCACTCTGCACTCCAAAGATAATCAATTGTCTGAGGCAACAGAGAGCTTCTCTCAGTAAGGATCAAGTATACACCCAGCTATGTTAGCCACAGCCCCTTCTTACCTATAAACACTATCTACTGGCATATATATATATATATATATATATATATATGAAAGAAAGCCCAAAACGAAAGCCCAGTATAAAACTTGGCAACAGAAGTCCATAGGGCAGAGCCAAAAAGACATTACTGAACATTCTCTACAATCACCCTACCTAGGAAGGAGGGGAAAGGAGGGAGATTACAAAGAATATTATCACAAGTAAAAAAAGAAAAACAATGGGAGATATCCAAGATGGCTGATCGCTGCCAGCTCGGGATTGTAGCTCCCAGTGAAAGCGCAAAGAACAAGAGGACGCCACACCTTCACATGAATTCTTGTTGCTCACGCACCAGGAGATTCCCAGCGGAGGAGCCCCATGGGTCCGCCAGCGTGACTCTTGTGACCGGCGAGGCGGTTTTGCCAGCACCTCGGATCGTTGGTTCTTGGTGCAGAGTCAGAAAAGCACAGGCAATCTTAACACCGCTGATTTAGTCGGCGCAGTGGGTTGCTCAGATTTCAGTGCTGAGAATCGAGAAGTTGGACGTCCACTCAGAAACCCAATTACAAAGACGGTAATTATAAAGACCACAGATGGATAAATCTACAACGAAGGGAAGAAAACAGACAAAAAAGGCTGAGAATACCCAAGATCAGAATGCCTCTCCCTCAGCAGGGGATCACAGTTCCTCATCAGCAATGAAACAAGGCTTGATGGAGAACGAGTGTGTTCCAATTACAGAAGGAGGCTTCAAAATGTGGATAATAAGAAGCTTCTGTGAATTAAAAGAACTTGTTCTAACCCAATCCAAAGAAACTAAGAACTTTGAAAAAAGGTTTGACGAAATGTTAATAAGAATACACAATTTAGAGAGGAATATAAGTGAACTGATGGAGCTGAAAAACACAATACGAGAACTACGTGAAGTATGCACAAGTTTTAACAGCCGAATTGATCAAGCAGAAGAAAGGATATCAGAGGTCGAAGACCAACTCAATGAAATAAAACAAGAAGACAAGATTAGAGAAAAAAGGATAAAAAGGAACGAGCAAAGTCTCCAAGAAATATGGGACTATGTGAAAAGACCTAATCTACGCTTGATAGGTGTACCTGAATGTGACGAAGAGAATGAATCCAAGCTGGAAAATACACTTCAGGATATTATTCAGGAAAATTTTCCCAACCTAGTAAGGCAGGATAATATTCAACTCCAGGTAATACAGAGAACACCACAAAGATATTCCTCAAGAAGAGCAACTCCAAGGCACATAATCGTCAGATTCACCAGGGTTGAAATGAAGGAGAAAATACTAAGGGCTGCCAGAGAGAAAGGTCAGGTTACCCACAAAGGGAAGCCTATCAGACTTAGAGCAGATCTCTCAGCAGAAACCCTACAAGCCAGAAGAGAGTGGGGACCAATATTCAACATCCTTAAAGAAAAGAACTTTCAACCAAGAATCTCACATCCAGCCAAACTAAGCTTCATAAGTGAAGGAAAAATAAAGTTTTTTGTGAACAAGCGAGCACTCAGAGATTTCATCACCACCAGGCCTGCTTTACAAGAGCTTCTGACAGAACCGCTACACATAGAAAGGAACAAACAGTATCAGCCTTTCTAAAAAATACCAATAAGTACAGAGCATCAATATAATGAAGAAAAAACTAAAACCCATCAGTATGCTGCATCCAGACCCATCTCACATTCAAGGATACACAAAGACTCAAAACAAGGGATGGAGAAAGATTTACCAACCAACCAGAGAGCTAAAATAAGTAAATAAAAAGCAGAAGTTACAATTTTTGCCTCTGATAAAATAGTCGTTAAAGCAGCAAAGATCAAAAGAAGCAAAGAAGGACATTCTATAATGATAAAAGGATCAATGCAACAACAAGAAGAACTAAAGATCCTAAATACATATGCACCCAAAAAAGGAATACCCAGACATACAAGACTAATAAAGAGACTTAGACTCCCACACAATAATAGTGGGAGACTTCAACATTAATATTAGACAGATCAATGAGACAGAGAATTAACAACGATATCCAGGACTTGAATTCAGATCTGGAACAAGTAAACGTAATTAACATTTATAGAACTCTCCACTTTAAATACACAAAATATACATTCTTCTCAGTACCACATCATATCAACTTAGAAGTTTAAACGAAATGTTGGTTGGCTCCTTGTTTGTTATTCTCTTCCCTCATTTTCTTTTATGTCTCCGTTATTAACGACAATTATAGGCATACCTATATTTAGACTGCATTCTAGCCTGGGCAATAAAGCAATACCCCCATTCTCTCTCTCTCTTCCTCTTTCTCTTTCTTCCTCTTCTTTATTCTTTTTCTTATTATTCTTTTTTTCTTTCTCAAAAAAAAAAAAAAGAAAAAAGAAAAACAAAAAATTCCTACCCACACAAAAATTATTACAAAAATTAGAAGTGCCAGCTTCTCCAGATGAGAAGGAATCAGCACAAGAATTACGGCATTATGCAAAATCTGAATGTAGTACCACCACCAAAGGATCACACCAGCTCTCCAGCAGTGGTCTGTAACCAAACTGGTAACTCAGAAATGACAGATAAAGAATTTAAAGCACAGGCTTGGCTCACACCTGTAATCACAGCATTTTGGGATGCCAAGGCAAAAGGATCGCTTGAGCCCAGAGGTTTGAGAACAGCCTGGGAAATATGGCAATATCCCATCTCTACAAAATATACAAAATTTAGCCAGGCATGGTCATACACACTTGTAGTTCCAGCTACTCAAGAGGCTAAGATAGGAGGATCACCTGAACCCAGAAGATGAAGGCTGCAGAGAGCAGTGATCATGCCACTGCACACCAGCCTGGGTGACAAAACAAGAGCCTGTCTTGAAAAAAAAAAAAAAAAAAATTCAAAGCCTGGAAAAGCATGTATCACAAGAATTATTATATTAACAGGATCCAAGACAAAGATGAAATTCAACACAAAGAAACTTCTAAAGCAATTCAGGCAATGAACTAATACATAAGCATCTTAAAGAGAAATCAATCGGAGCTTACGGAATTAAAAAACACACTTAAGGAGTTTCAAAAGACAACTGCAAGCTTCAGAAGAAAGAACTTCAGAGCCTAAAGGGTCTGAAGAACTAACACAGTTAGACAAAAATAAATTTAAAAGATTTTTTTAAATAAACAAACTCTCTGAGAAATACAGATTATGTAAAGCTACCAAACCTAATTATTGTCATTCCTGAGAAAGAAGGAGAAAAAGTAAACAACCTGAAAAACATATTTGAGAGAATAATTCAAAAAAAATTTCCACAATCTTGCTGGAGAAATAGATATCCACATACCAAAAAATCCAGCTAACATCTGTGAGATACTATACAAAATGAATAGCACCAAGACATATTGTCATGAGACTGTCCAAGGTCAAAACTAAAGAAAATATCTAACAGGTAGCTGAGAAAAAAAGTCAGATAATTGCAAAGGGAACCCTGTCAGGCTAACAGTGGACTTCTCAGCAGAAATCTTATAAGCCAAGAGAGATTAGGGGTGTATTTTTAGCCATCTTTAAGAAAAGAAATTCCAATCAAGAATTTCACATCTCACCAAACTAAGCAACATAAGCAAAGGAGGAATAAAATCTTTTCCAGACAAGCAAGTGCTGAGGGAATTCAATACCTCTAGACCAGCCTCACAAGAGATCCTTAGGAGAATTTTAACCAAGGAAACAATAACAACAAAAATACTTGCTACCACAAAAAACATAGATACAGGCCCTATAAAGGAACCACACAACAGAAACTACAACGTAATCATCCAATAACGTCACAATAGGATCAAAATCTCACATATTAATATTAATATTGAATGTAAACTGTCCAAATACCCCGCTTAAAAGGCACAGAGTTGCAAGTTGGATTAAAAAAAGAAATCCAAACATCTGCTCTCTTCAAGAGACCCATTCTCACATGTTGACACCCACAGGCTCAGAGTATGGGGTTAGAGAAAGACACAAACAGAAAACAAAACTTTACATGAGATATAACAAATGTTGGACCAACAAAAAAAATGGACAAAGACATAATAACGATAACAATGATAAAGAATTTAATTCAACAAGAAGACTTAACTATACTAAATATATGTGCACCCGACACTGAAGCACCTAGATTCATAAAACAAGATCATTGAGACAGAAAACTAACAAAGAAATTCTGACCTTAAATTCAACACTTGACCAATTGGATGTAATACAAATCCACAAAATACTCCATTTATCATACACAGAATACACATCATTCTCATCTGACATGGATCATAATCAAATATCAACCACATGCTTGGTCATAAAACAAGTCCCAGTTTAAAAAAAAAATCTAAATCATTCCAACAACACTCTTGGACACAGTGAAATAAAAGTAGAAATCAATACCAAGAAGATCTCTCAAAACCACACAATTACAAGGAAATTAAACAATTTGCTCCAGAATGACTTGAGGGTAAACAATGAAATTAAGGCAGAAATCAAAAATTATCTGAAATAAATGAAAACAGACAAACAGCATAACAGAATCTCTGGGATAGAGTAAAAGCAGTGATCAGAGAAAAGTTTATAGCACTAAACACCACCCCAAATAAATAGAAAGATCTCAAATTTAAAATCTAACACTATACCTAGAAGATCAAGAAAAACAAGAACAAACTAACCCTAAAGAGAGTAAAAAAAGAAGTAACTAAAACTAAAGAAGAACTGAGTTAAATTGATGCCCAATCATCCACACAAAGAAACAACAAAACAAAAACTTGGTTCTTTGAAAGGACAAACAAGGTTGATAGATCACTAGCTAGACTAACAGAGAAAAAGACAGAAGATGCAAAATAAGCACAATAAGAAATCACAAAAGTGACATTCCAACTGAGCCACAGAAATACAGAAGATCCTCAGAGACTATTATGAACACCTCTATGCAAACAAACTGGAAAATTTATAGGAAATGGACAAATTCCTGGAAACACACAACTTCTCAAGATTGAATCAGGAATGTATTAGTCTGTTTTCACACTGCTGATAAAGACATACCCAAGACAGGCCAATTTACAAAGAAAAGAGGTTTTACTGAACTTACAATTCCACGTTGCCTGGGGAGGCCTCACAAACATGGTGGAAGACAAGCGAGAGCAGATCACATCTTATGTGGATGGTGGCAAGCAAAAAGCTTGCACAGGAAAATTCCCATTTTTAAAACCAACAGATCTCATGAGACTCATTCACTATCACAAGAACAGCACAGGAGAGACCTGCCCCATAATTCAGTCACCTCCCACTGGGTTCCTCCCACAACACATGGAAATTGTGGGATGTAGAAATCAATATGAGATTTGAATTGGGACACAGCTAAACCATATCATTCCACCTTGGGCCCCTCTCAAATCTCATGTCCTTACATTTCAAAACCAATCATGCCTTCCCAGCAGTCCCCCAAAGTCTTAACTCATTTCAGCATTAACTCAAAAGTCTACAGTCCAATGTCTCATCTGAAACAAGGCAAGTCCCTTCTGCCTATGAGCCTGTAAAATCAAAAGCAAGTTGGTTACTTCCTAGATACAATGGGGGTACAAGCACTAGGTAAATAAAGCCATTTCAAAAGGGAGGCATCGGCCAAAACAGAGAAGCGATAGGGCCCATGCAAGCCTGAAATCCAGTGGGCCAGTCAAATCTCAAAGCTCTAAAATGATCTCCTTTGACCCCATGTCTCGCATCTGGGTCTCACTGATGCAAGAGGTGGGTTCACCCATGTCTTAGGTAACTCTGCCCTTGTTGGTTTGCACTCCCAGCTGCTTTCAAGGGCTGGTGCTTAGTGTTTGCAGCTTTTCCAGGAGCACAGTGCAAGCTGTCAGTGCATCATTCTGAGGTCTGAAGGATGGTGTCCCTCTTCTCACCGTTTCACTAGGCAGTGCCCAGTAGGGACTCTATGTGAGGGCTCTGTCCCCACATTTCCCTTCCACACTGCCCTAGCAGAGGTTGTCCATGAGAGCCCTTCTCCTTGCCCTTGCAGCAAACTTCTGCCTAGACATCCAGCCATTTCCATACATCCTCTGAAATCTAGGAGGAGATTCCGAAACCTCAATTCTTGACTTTTGTGCACTGACAGGCTCATCACCACATGGAAGCTACCAAGGCACAGAGCTTGCACCCCCTGAAGCCACAGCCTGAGCTGTACCTTAGCCCTTTTAGTCATGGATGGAGCAGCTGAGACACAGGGCACCAAGTCCTTAGAATGCACACAGCATAGGGACCCTGGCCTAGCCCACAATACCATGTATTTTTCCTACACCTCCGGGCCTGTGATGGAAGGGGCTGCCATGAAGACATATGATATACACTAAAGACATTTTCCCCATTGTCTTGGTGATTAATATTCAACTCCCCATTTATGCAGATTTCTTGAATTTCTCTCAAAAAATGGGATTTTCTTTTCTATCACATTGTCAGGCTGCAAACTTTTATCCTCTGATTCTCTTATGAAATTGAATGCCTTTAACAGCACCCAAGTCACCTCTTGAATACTCTGCTACTTAGAAATTTCTTCCGCCAGATACTTGAAGTCATCTCTCTCAAGTTCAAATTTCCATAAATCTCTAGGGCAGGGGAAAAATTCCACCAGTCTCTTTGCTGAAACATAACAAGAGTCACCTTTGCTCCAGTTTGGAACAAGTTCCTCGTCTCCATCTGAGACCACCGCAGCCTGGACCTTACTGTTCATATCACTATCAGTATTTTTGTCAAAGCCATTCAACAAGTCTCTAGGACGTTCCAAACTTTCCCACATTGTCCTGTCTTCTACTGAGCTCTCCAAACTTTTCCAACCTCCACCTGTTACATAGTTCTGCCTGGTAGTGAAAAATGTGTCACTACCACATTTTCAGATATCTTTTCAGCAATGCCCCACTCTACTGGTACCAATTTATTTTATTAATCTGTTTTCACGCTGCTGATACCCGAGACTGGCCAATTTACAAAAGAAAAAGGTTTAACTGGACTTACAGTTCCACATGGCTGAGGAGGCCTTACAAACATGGCAGAAGATAAGGAGGAGCAAATCACATCTTATGTGAATGGTGGCAGGCAAAAGAGACCTTGTGCAGGAAAATTCCCTTTTTTTAAACCATCAGATCTTGTAAGACTCATTCACTATCACAAGATCAGTGCAGAAGAGACCCAATCCCATAATTCAATCACCTCCCGTGACACGTGGGAATTGTGGGAGTTACAATTCAAGATGAGATCTGGGTGAGGATACAGCCAAACCATATCAAGGAAGAAACTGAAACCTTGAAAAGACCAACATCCAGGTCCAAATTGAATCAGTAATTAAAAACCTATCAACTAAATTAAAAAAAAAAAACAAACGACTAAATGGATTTACAGCCAAATTCTATTAGATGTACAAAGAAGAAGTAGTACCAATTCTACAGAAACTATTCCAAAAATCAAGTAGGAGGAAATTCTACCTAATTCATTCTAAAAAGCCAGCATCACACTGATACCAAAACTTGGCAAAGACACAACAAAAGCAGGTCAATATCCATGATGAACATAAACACAAAAATCCCCAATGAATTACTATTAATAGCAAACTGAATCAAGTACAACATCATAAAATTAATTCACCATGATCCAATAGGCTTCATTCCTGTGATGCAAGATTGGTTCAACATATACAAATCAATAACTGGAATTTGCCACATGAACACAATTAGAAACAAAACCATATAATCTCAGTTGATGCAGAAAAAACTTTTGATAAAATCCATCATCACTTCATGATAAAAATCCTCAATAAACTAGGCATGGAAGGAACATAACTTAAAATAGCAAGAGCCATTTATGACAAACACACAGCCCACATCATACAAAGGGCATATGCTTGAACTATTCTCCTTGAGAACTGGAACATGACAAAGATGCCCACACTCACCACTCCTATTCAATATAGTACTAGAAGTCCTAGCCAGAACAATCAGAGAAGAGAAAAAAAAAAAAAAAAAAAAGACACCCAAATAGGAAAATAAGTCAAACTATCTCTCATGGATGATATGTGTCTATACCTACAAAACCTTAAGGACTGCACCAAAAGGCTCTGGAAACTGATAAACGACTTCAGTAAAGAATCAGGATATAAAATCAATTAGAAAAATCAGTATCATTTCTATACACCAACAACATTCAATCTGATAGCCAAATCAAGAATGCAATGCCATTTACAATAGCTACAAAAATAAAATAAAATAAAACACTTAGAGATACATTTAACCAAGAAAGTAAAAGACCCTTACAAGGAGAACTGAAAGACACTGATGAAAAGAAATCACAGATGACACAAACAAATGGAAAAACATTTTGTGCTCATGGACTGAAAGAATCAGTATCACTAAATGCCCATACTGCTCAAAGCAACCTGCAGATTCAACACTATTCCCATCAAACTACAATGTTATTTTTCACAGAACTGGGAAAACTATTCTAAAATTCATATGCAACCAAAAAGTAGTCCAAATAGCCAAAGCAGTCCTAAGTAAAAAGAACAAAGCCAGTGGCTTGACATTATGCAAGATCAAACTATACTATAAAGCTACAATAACCAAAACAGCATGGTAGTGGTACAAAAACAGACCCACAGACCAGTGGAACAGATAAGAAAACACAGAAATAAAAAAACTGCACACATACAGCCATCTGATTTTTTATCAAAAATAAGATGACTAGCTTTATGTGGAAGAATAAAACTTGTCCCCTACCTTTCATCATGTACAAAAATTAGGTCAGAATGGATTAAAGACAAATCCTCAAACTATAAGAATTCTAAAAGAAAACCTAGGAAACACCATCCTGGGTATCAGCTTTAGGAAGAAATATATTTATAACTAAATTCTCAAAAGCAATTGCAACAAAAAATGAAAACTGACAAATGGGACTTAAGCTAAAGAGCTTCTATACAACAAAAGTAACTATCAATATAGTAAACAGACAACCTATAGAATGGGAGAAAATAATCATAAACCATTCATCCAACAAAGGACTAATGTTCTATATAGAACTTAAACAAATCATCAAGAAAAAAAAATTTTTAAGTGAGCATAGGACATTAACAGATGATACTTCTCAAAGGAAGACATACAAGTGGTCAACAAATACATGATAAAATGCTCAACATCACTAATAATCAGGTAAATGCTAATCAAAACCACAATGAGATACCAACTCGCACCAGTAAGAATGGCTATTACTAAAAAGTGCAAAAAAACAACACATGCTCATGATGTTGTGGAGAGATGGGAACACTTATGCACTGTTGGTGGAAATGTAAATTAATTCAGAGAAAGCAGTTTAGAGATTTCTCAAAGAAATTAAAACAACTACCATTAGACCTAGCAGTCCCATTAGTGGATATATAGTCAAAGGAAAATAAATAGTTCTACCAAACAGACACCTACATTTGTATGTTCATCATAGCACTATTCACAGTAGCAAAGACATGGAATCAACGTCAGTGCCTATCAATGGTAGATTAGATAAAGAAAATGCAGTTCATATACACCATAGACTACTACATGGTCAAAAAAAAAGAATGAAATCATGCCCTTTGCAGCAACATGAATGCAGCTAGAGGCCATTATACTAAGCAAATTAACACAGGAACAAAAAACCAAATACTACATGTTCTCACTTATAAGTGGCAGCTAAACACTGGGTACACAAAGATATAAAGATGGAAACAATGGGCACTGCAGAATATTAGAAGGGAGAGGAAAGAATGGGGGAAAAGGCTGAAAACTAACTATTGGGTATTATGCTCACTACTTTGGTAAAGTATCCTAAACCTCAGCATCACACAACATACCCAGGTAACAAACCTGCATGTGTACTCCCAGAATCTAAAATAAAAGTTGAATTATTTTTTAAAACTTTAAAATGTATACCATTTTTACTCATTGAAAGACCCAATACTGTTATATAGATTTTCCCCAAATTTTTCTATACATTCAATATAATTCCAAGCAAAATCCTAGTAGCCTTTTTATAAAAATAAAAATTGGTAAGGTGCTTCTAAAATACATAAGGAGTTGCACAGGATTTAGAAAAGCCAAAATAATTTTGAAAAAAAAAAATAAATTCAGTAGTACCCCTTAATCTGTTGTTTTGCTTCCTGCAGTTTCGATTGCACATAGTCGAGAAAGGGAAAATTTCAGAAATAAACAATTCCAAGTTTTAAGGTGACACCACTGAGTAGTATGATGAAATATCTAGCCTTCCCAATCTGTCCTGCCCAGGACATGAATCATCCTTTTGTCTAGTGTATCCATGCTGTATATG